>NC_136263.1:74047234-74149081 GCF_964187855.1 Myxine glutinosa
AAACGCTTTGCTTCTCGCAAAACGTCCGCCAATGGGAACTAGAGGGAGGGGAGGGAGAAGGAGCGGGAGCAAGAGACAGGTAGCCGAAATGGAAATGAGGGACAATGAGGGACAGTGAGGGAGTGTCGGTATGCAATTTTCACCCAATCGCCATCTTTCACAATAATTCTGGACCGGCATGAGATGGCGTTGTCTGTCATTAATTTATATTGTAATCAAACGAGTTTTAGACATGGCGGGAAAACTGAAAAAAAATTATTTATTTATTTATTTAAAACGGGTGTACACGATTGTACACGTGTACGGACCTTACCGAACCTTACCGAACCGGCAAACAAATCGCCTCATGGTGCACTTCATGAGCCGATTTGCCTGCAGACCAGAGTAAGGCTCTTAACACCCAGCGTATACCGTACGCATCCTCGCAAGCACACGAATAATAGAATCATTTAAAACGTTCCATCCGTGACTTTTACCTCGGACGGTCGTGACAAAAATACGTTTACACTCCTTGGATTACCTATATCGCGGCCAGCCCCACACACACATCCTCCACCATGTTCAGAATTCGTATTTCATAATGGACCATCCTCAAGACGCCATGCTTACCTTGGCGACGTCCACTCGAAATCCAGCGGTGCCTCCAGATTGTCGTGGAAGTGTAGGTGAGACTCAAGACGCCAATGGTCGGAAACAGGTTTTACAAAAGGTCATGACTTTATTAACTGGTTGTTCACTTTCATTCCAATACCAAATAACTACCGTTTAACTCAATGGACCAGGTCACTCTATCCGCATGGTCCTTCTTGTTCGGCCGATGTTCCTCCGCCATTCCCGTCCTCCTTCCTCCCGTCGGCCAGAGGTTCTGATGATGAGTCCTCCGTGACTCCAAGTCTCTTCTGTTTATATGGGCAAGCTTCAGTTAATCCCCTGTGCGCTGAAATCGTAATCCCTTCTCCGCTGCTTCTAATCCTTTCTCCGCAAACGTTACTCGGTCGCCTCACTGGCACCAGCTCGCTCCCCTCCTGCTGCGAGTTCCATTTACCAAACAATAGGGGGGTGCTCCAGCCTGGGGCTGTGACCAGGTGGACAAGAGATTACCATGTTCGTGCACATTCCTGACACTCATTTACGAAATCGTCTATCTGCTTCGTTACTAGTCCCAATCAATGAGTTACATTTCCACATTGGAAATCAGCCAACATCACTGCTTTGCACAAAAAAGGTGCAAAAACAGATCCCAGCAACTACAGACCAATCAGCCTTCTCCCAATTATCAGCAAAGTCATGGAATCCATCATTGCTTCAGATATGAAATCTTTCCTCTTCTCCAATGGCTTGATCTCTGATCATCAATTTGGTTTCAGACCTGGTCACTCTACTCTGGACATGCTGCTTCTGCTTTCTCAACAATGGATGGAGGTCCTCAACGCCAAACAGGAAATTAGAGCTGTCTCCCTTGACATTTCACATGCCTTCGATACGGTCTGGCACCCTGCTCTGCTCACCAAACGCTCCTCCTTTGGTATCCATGGAAATCTCCACGCATGGCTGGCGGACGTCCTCTCTGGTCGTAGTCAACGTGTGGCCCTGAATGGGTTTCTCTCATCTCCTCTTCCTGTTCAGGCTGGAGTTCCCCAAGGTCGTGTTCTGGGCCCTGTGCTTTTTCTGGTCTTCATCAATGATCTCTCTGACTCTCTTGAAAATCCTCTCTATCTCTTTGCTGACGACTCTACTCTCTGTCGCTCCATTCCTCATCCCTCAGATCGGCAGTCTGCAGCCTCCTCACTCTCTGCAGACCTGGACAAAATCACAGACTGGGCAAACAAATGGAACATGTCTTTCAATCCTGATAAATCTCACACTCTTACGATGTCTCTCCGAAAAGACCGACTGAAAAACCCTCCCATCCACTTTCTGAATAATCCTCTCCAAGAAGTTCTGTCACTCAAGCTTTTGGGTCTCACTATTTGCCATGATCTTTCCTGGGAAAACCACATTTCAAATCTGGCCTCCAAAGGCAGTCGCCGACTGGGCATCCTCCGTCGTGCGAAGTCCTTCCTTGGCACACCTGAGCTCCTCACCACATACAAGGCTTTCATCTGCAGCTCTATGGAATACTGCTCTCCCCTCTGGTCTGGTGCTCCTGCCTCACACCTAGCCCGTCTTCACGCTGTTGAAACCAAAGCGTTCAGAATCATTGGAATCTCCCGCGATGATGCTAACTCCAAGGGCCTTTCACTCACTCACCGCAGGCAGGTTGGTGGTCTTTCCGTCTTCTACCGACTCCTCTCTGGCCTTGCCCCCCCCAGCCCTCTCTGGGCTCTGTCCCCCAAATATTCCTACAGGTCGCACAAGATCTGCCTGCAACCCTCTTATGGTTAAACTGCCAAAATCAAGACTTTCTGCTCACCTTCACGCCTTCATTCCTCTTTTCTCCCGCCTCTGGAACAAACTCCCTCACTCTCTTCAATCCCACTCCACCCTCCAGGTCTTTAAAACAGCTGTTCACCACCATCTCTTATCCTCCCCCATCCAAAACCTTGATCTTTTCTATCCCCGCTAATTTCGGTCCCCTTGTGTTTTATACCTCCCCCCCCCCACCCTCCCCTTCCCAAGCCTCCTGCCCCCAAGCCCTCTCCCTCCCACACTTCTCCTTGCTCTCAAATGTTGTGATTGTGTGCTTCCCCTTCTCTCCCCATCTTGTCTTCCGCTCCCTCTTTTTGTATATTTTGTTTGTCTGGTTGATTTGTTTGTGAAATAAATGTTAGCTCTTTCACGAGCCTCGATTCAGTATCCAAAAAAAAAAAAAAAAAACTGTGGTGAAGTAAAACAGCTGTAAAAAAATTTGTAATTAAAATTGTAATGTCCATTATTGCTCCCATTTGCCAGTTTTTTTTTGGTTTTAGGAGAGGAGAATAAATCCCTGATACAAAATTGCTTTTTTATTGCTTTTTTGTATACAAAGTCAAGGCCAGTGGAAGAGCTAGAACATAGAATGGATCAGGATGTAGCAGAACCTTCTTCTTCTTTTGTGTGATCTTGTAGAGTCTACAGCAGAGGTCGGCAACCCTAGGCACGCGTGCCACCATTGGCACGCGGCAGTGTAATCATTGGCACACTGGCAAAAGCAGTGCCCTCTCAGCTGCATGCCAAATCACCTCTTAAACAGCCATTGGCTGTTGCGCGGCCTGTCTTAGTTAGTTTAATTGACGGTACGGCCTCCCGCTCACATTTCCCACAGGAATTGCAGTGAAGCGGTTCAGGTTCGGTAGATGATGGCAACCCCGCTAGCTAAGAAAGCTAAAGTAAAGGTTCGGGCATTCCAGCCCTCATGGACAGAAGAGTGGGGTTTTGTTTTTCAGAAGGACCGTGCTGTGTGTTCTTTGTTTTGAAAATGTTGTTTGTCGAACGTCGAGTGTTAAGCGCCATTTTGAGACAAAGCACGAGAAAACTTTCAACGATCAGGCAGACAAGGCAGAATCCATCAAATGTGCCGTGTCCAGGGATGGGAAGCAAGCCAACACCCTCAAAATCGTTGCCACTGCTAAAAACCATGCGACTGAAGCAAGCTATTGCATTGCGAAACGCGGAAAGCCATTCACTGATGGCGAATATATTAAGTAGGCTTTTCTCTGTAGCTCAGAGGTTCTGTTTGAAGGTTTACCAAACAAAGATACAATCAAATCAAGAATAAAAGATATTCCCATGTCAGCTAGAAGTTTTGATCGACGCATCGAAGAAATGGCAGAAAATGTCAGCGTGCATCAAAGAGCTGGGTTAAAAGATGCTGTTGTGGCGGACGCGAAAGCCCACTGGCGTGGTGACATCATTCCGCGCACCAAGTGGGCGGCGGCCACGCCCTAGGGGTAGGCGTGGCCTCAGGATATACACTGGGCGCGCAGCCCGGAGCGTGCCAGTGCTACAGTGACCTCTTGTCAATAAAGACACTTTTGTTTAACCGCGTTGTCCGCTTCCTCCTTGGTAGCAAGTTGCGCGCGTAGCACCGCGCTTCATTGGTGACTCCGACGTTTTGGTCAGCCGTCACTGACCACCCGAACCTGCCACAACCATGGCAACCAACGCGGTAGCAATAAAGCTCCCCGAGTTCTGGGAATCTCAGGCGGAGATCTGGTTCCTGCAGGCTGAAGCCCAGTTCAGGCTTCGACGCATCACGGCGGACGAGACACGCTACTGCCACATGGTCGCCTCCCTCGGGGCCGGCGTGGCCGCCCGCGTCGTGTCGGTCCTGAGGAACCCACCGGCCGACGACAGGTACGAGGCGATCAAGCGTCTCCTCGCCACGTTCGGCCTCACGGTGGACGCACGGGCCAATCGCCTCTTGGAACTCCCCGAGCTCGGTGACACGCGACTGTTGGTCCGAATGGACCATATGCTGTCGCTCATGGGCGACGAAACCCCGAACGCTCTATTCCGGGCGTTATTTCGACGCCAGCTGCCGGCACGAGTCCGCCTCGCGTTGGCCGGTTCCGCGACAACGGAACCCCGTGCGTTCGCGGCCGAGGCCGACAAGTTCTACGCGACTTTGGACCTACGCAGGCGAGTTTCGGTGCGGCCGTAGCGGCTCCCGAGCCCGAACCTCTTGCGGGTGCCCACCCCTGCTCCGAGGGGCGCCTCGTGGCAGCCGCCACGCCCCGCCCACCACCACCGCGGAAACCGCGGCCTCCGGCTTCGCCGCAAACCTGGTGCCATTTACACGCTAGGTTCGGCCACGAGGCTCGGCAATGTCGCCCGCCGTACTCATTCGGCAGGTCGGGAAACGCCCGGGCCGGCCCTCGGTAGTGGCACTGAGCGCCGGCCGATTAAACAGCCTCCTATACATAACGGACACCTTATCCGGGCGCCGTTACCTGTGCGACACGGGAGCGCAGGTGAGTGTCGTTCCCGCCGGTACCTCCGACAAGCAGTCCGCGGGCCGGGGCCCCGCGCTGCTTGCTGCCAACGGTACGCCCATTCGCACGTACGGAAAACGCTGCCTTTCTCTGCGGTTCGGAGGGCAGGTTTTCCGATGGTCGCTCGTCACTGCCGACGTGCCTATGGCACTGCTCGGCGTGGACTTCCTCTGTGCCAATGGCCTGTTGGTCGACATCAAGCACAGAAGGCTTGTCCAGGCTGAGACGTTCAGCTCGCTCGCTTGCACGTTGCCCGCCTCGTTGAGCAGCTCACGGAGCGGCTCATCGAGCGGCTTGCTGAGCGGTTCAGTTCCGGCCAGGTTCATCTGCACGCTTCCGGCAGCGGACGAATTCAACCGCCTCCTCGCCCGTTTCCCGGCCCTCACGAGGCCCACCTTCTCGGCGGGGACCCTCAAGCACGGGGTGGAACATCACATCCCCACCGCCGGGCCACCGGTCTATGCCCGGGCACGCCGCCTCGAGCCGACGAAGCTCGCGGTAGCCAAAGCGGAGTTTGCTGCGCTGGAGCGGCTCGGCATCGTGCGGCGCTCCGAGAGCGCTTGGGCGTCGCCGCTCCACATCGTGCCCAAGCCCGGCGGGGGATGGCGACCGTGCGGGGACTACCGCCGTCTCAACGACGCCACCACCCCCGACCGCTACCCCGTCCCCCATATTCAGGACTTTTCCGCCCGCTTGGCGAATATGTCCTTCTTCTCGAAGGTGGACCTCATACGCGGTTACCACCAGGTCCCCGTCAGGCCGGAGGACATCCCGAAGACGGCTGTCATCACGCCGTTCGGTCTTTTCGAATTTCTTCGGATGCCCTTCGGTTTGAAGAATGCGGCTCAGGCGTTCCAGCGCCTCATGGACAGCGTCTTGCGCGACTTGGATTTCGTCTACGTCTACCTGGATGACATCCTCGTCACAAGCGCGTCCCGCGAAGAGCACCTACACCATCTCCGCACGCTCTTCGAACGTCTGGGCCAGCACGGCCTGATCGTGAACCCCGCCAAGTGCCGGTTCGGTGTCGCCGAAATCGACTTTTTGGGGCACCGCGTCACCAGGCACGGGGCCATCCCCCTACCGGCCAAGGTGGAGGCGGTGAAGGGCTTTCCGTGCCCCCCGCACGATCAGGGGGCTCCAGGAGTTCCTGGGCATGGTAAACTTTTACCACCGTTTCCTGCCCCGCATCGCCCAGCTCCTGCGCCCCTTGCACGAGGCCCTCCGAGGGAAGCCGGGCAAAGGTGACGTCACCTGGAGCGAGCAGATGGACGCGGCGTTCGTGGGCGCGAAGCCCGCCTTGGCTAAGGCCACCATGCTCGCGCACCCGGCGCCCGATGCACCGATCGCCCTCACCACCGACGCCTCGGACTACGCGGTGGGCGCGGTGCACGAGCAATGGGTGCGTGGAGCTTGGCAACCCCTGGCGTTCTTCAGCCGGCAGCTTCGCCCGCCCGAACGCCGGTACAGTACCTTCGACCGCGAGTTGCTCGGGCTCCACCTGGCGGTCAGGCACTTCCACCATCTGCTCGAGGGCCGTGCGTTCACGGCCTTCGTCGACCACAAGCCACTGGTGTTCGCAATGGGCAAGGTCGCCGAGCCGTGGTCGGCCCGGCAGCAGCGTCACCTCTCGGCCGTGTCCGAATACACGACGGACATCCGGCACGTCGCGGGGAAGGACAACCCGGTGGCGGATTGCCGCCGACCCCGACGTCCAGGCCTTGCGGACCGCCGTTACGGGCCTCCGTGTCACCGAGGTGCCGTTCAACGGCGCGGGCACGGCCCTCTGGTGCGACGTCTCCCTCGGGCGGCCTCGCCCCATCGTGCCCGCGGGCTGGCAGCGCCGGATTTTCGACTCCATCCACGGCTGTCCCACCCGGGCACGAGGGCCTCCCAGAGGTTGATCGCCGACAAGTTTGTCTGGCATGGCCTCCGGAAGGCCGTCCGCGGCTGGGCCAGGATGTGCCTCGCGTGCCGGCGCGCGAAGGTGCACCGACACACCCAGGCCCCATTGGCCCCGTTTGCGGTGCCGGAACGTCGGTTTGACCACGTTCACGTGGACCTGGTGGGACCTCTGCCCCCCTCGTGGGGTTTCACCCACGTCCTGACCATGATGGACCGCACCACCCGGTGGCCGGAGGCCGTGCCTTTGGCGTCAACGACGGCGGCGGACGTCGCGCAGGCGTTCATCGCCACCTGGGTCGCCCGGTTCGGCGCCCCCTCGGACATCTCGTCCGACCGCTGCCCCCAGTTCACCTCGGAGCTCTGGGGGGCGGTCGCGCGGGGGCTCGGGGTCCAGCTGCACCGCACCACGGCCTACCACCCCCAGGCTAACGGCCTGTGCGAGCGGTTCCACCGCTCGTTGAAGGCCGCGCTCCGGGCCACCCTCCGCGACGGCGGCTGGGTCGACAGGCTCCGCTGGGTCCTGCTGGGCCTCCGGACGGCGCCCAAGGAGGACCTGCACGCATCCGCGGCGGAGTTGGTCTTTGGACAACCGCTGCGGGTGCCGGGCGAGTTCCTCCCCGACCCCACGGCACCTTGGTCCGTGGCGCAGGAGCGCTCCGCGCTGCAGGAGACCGCCCGGAGGTTCGCCCCGGTGCCGACGGCGCACCACGGGCACCCACCCACGCACGTCGCCCCGGAGCTTCGCACCGCGGAGTATGTTTTCGTCCGGCACGACGCCCACCGGACACCACTGCGGCCCCCGTACGACGGGCCTTTCCGCGTGCTGGAGACCGGGGTGAAATACTTCACCTTGGACATCGGCGGTACTCCCGACCGCGTCTCGGTGGATCGACTCAAGCCGGCCCACCTCGACGTGGACCACCCACCGCCGGTGGCTCGGCCCCCGCGTCGGGGCGGACCCCCGGCACCGCCCAGCACCGCCGGCACGCCGCCCCCCGGTCCGGCACCCATCCCGGGTACAGCCGGGGGCATCCCAGCTGGCATCCCTGCACCCCGGGCGCCGCCGGTCGCCAGAGGGCGCTTCGGCCGGGTCATCCGTTTGCCCCCGCAAACTGGCCCTCCAGGTGTGCAGGAATTATGGGGGGGCGCGTGTGGCGGACACGAAAGCCCACTGGCGTGGTGACATCATTCCGCGCACCAAGTGGGTGGCGGCCACACCCGAGGGGTAGGCGTGGCCTCAGGATATACACTGGGCGCGCAGCCCGGAGCGCGCCAGTGCTACAGTGACCTCTTGTCAATAAAGACACTTTTGTTTAACCGCGTTGTCCGCTTCCTCGTTGGTATCAAGTCGCGCGCGTAGCACCGCGCTTCACTGTGGTATTTATAGTTAGGCAGCTTAGCAATTTTTGGGGGAACGACTTTACAAAAGTACCATTTTTATTTTAGTGGTTCATTGGACCAAATGCAATAGAATTAGGACCGGAGGCAAGACATATACAGTGTTTGACTTTTGCGCAAATACGACTCGCACAGCATAATATCGAGCAATACATTTATGCAAATAAATCATCAGCTATTGGAGTTAGACTAAAATCGTAAATACATAAATTGCTGGACAAATTACCTTGAACAACATGTTGTCTGTTCTAAAGCTATATTGTCATTACATCCTTGTAGTTGCGTACATGTTAGATATATGAGAGGTGCGCGAGTCACAAGTATAACACATTTGTCTAAACACTCGGTATTATATTACTAATTATTATTACATGGAAGCGTAAGATTTATTATGCAGGCATGCATAAGTTTTACAAATAACACTGCATGTAATGAAATCAAAGTTAGCCTTCTTGTTGAAAATATATACATAATTGGTTTTTGTCCTTGGTTTTTGTCCAATAAAAAGCTGAAGAACACTGTATATTTCTTGCCTCCGGTCCTAAATCTATTGTATGTGGTCTAATGGACCACCAAAATAAAAATGGCGCTTTTGTCAAGCCGTTCCCCATTTTCGATAAATATGCTGCTAAGCTGCCTGACTATTAGCATTGCACTTGACGAGAGCATGGACATGAATGACATACCACGTTTGGCAGTCATGGCAAGATACTGTGATTCGACTGTAAGAGAGGAACTCTGCTGCTTAAAGCCATTGTCTGACACAACAAAAGGTGAGGACATAGCCAAGGTGTTTATGGAACATTTTGAGGAGCGAGGGATTGACATCAGGAAGATTTTTGCAGTGACAACAGATGGCGCCCCCGCCATGGTCGGGAAACAGAGGGGAGCTGTCAGATTAATTGAGGAAAAAGTCGGTCACTCCATCATGAAATTCCACTGCATAATACACCAAGAAAACCTCTGTGCAAACATGTCAAATTCAGATCTTAATGAGGTTATGGCTACGGTAGTAAAGGTTATTAACTTCATAGTTAAGCGATCTGCTCTGACACACCGACAGTTCCAGTCCCTACTCGAGGAAATGGACTGCACATACAAAGATATCCCTCTTGTTTTCTGAGGAGTTTGTAGACAGTGTGGTGAGTGTGACTAGAGTGAGTGATAGGTTGATGATGGTGAAAATGATGATTGGTAAGCTCTTGGTGAACGTCATCTCGGGATATGCTCCGCAGGTTGGTCGGAGCGATGAAGAGAAGGACAAGTTCTGGTGTGCAATAGAGAAGCTGATGGAAAACGTGAAAGATGAGGAAGTTGTTGTGGTAGGAGGAGACCTAAATGGACATGTGGGAAGGAGTATGGACGGTTTTGAGGGAGTTCATGGGGGTTACGGATATGGTGTGAGAAATGGAGAAGGTGAAAGGATTTTGGAGTTTGCTGATGGAGCTGATTTGTTGATTTGTAATCCTCAGTTCCAGAAAGAGGATAATAAGCTTGTTACATACACGTCAGGTGGGTCGACGACAACTGTTGACTACCTGATGGTGCGTAGGCGAGATAGGGGGCACCTCCGGGACACAAAGGTGATCCCGGGGGAGGAGGCTGTTTCACAGCACCACTTGGTTGTCTGCGACATGAGGGTGAAAGGTGCGAGGAGAGCTCGGCGGGTGAAGTACCAACCGAGAATGAAGGTGTGGAGGTTGAAAGAGTTGACAGTAAGGGAGGCATTAAAAGAGAGGCTGAGTAGGGTAGAGGATGATGTGGTTGAGCTTGAAAGTGGTTGGATGTCAATGAAAGTCTGTTGGGAGCCATTGGTGAGGTATGTGGATGGACAAAAGGACCACCGAGGCACTCGGAAACATGGTGGTGGGATGATGAAGTTGGAAAGAGGATTGACTTGAAGAGGAAGAAGTTCAAGGACTGGCAGAAAGCGAAGGGTCCAGGAGCAGAAAAAGCAGAGCATGAAAGTTAGAAGGCAGCCAAGAAGGCTGCAAAGAAAGAGGTAGCAAAGGCGCAGGAGGCATGTAGGAAAATGTTCGGAGAACGCTTGGATTCGGAAGAGGGTCAGAGAGCGGTATTCGGGATTGCAAAGCAGATAGCGAAAGAGAGGTGTGATGTGATGGGGGTGAGTTGTTTGAAGGATGAAGTGGGACAAATCGTTGTGGACCCAGATGGAATTAAAGGAAGATGTAAAAGATATATGGAAATCCTGTTGAATACAGATAATGAATGGGATGGCAACATAGAGAGTAACCCAGTTTTAGGACCGGCAGAGAAGATAACTGAGAAGGAAGCTGAGGAAGCGATAAAAGCAATGAAGAGTAGAAAAGCGGGAGGGCCGACAGGAGTTGTGGGAGATATGTTGAAGGCAGCAGGAAGTTGGGGTGTGAAGAGAATGACAGAGATCTGTAATCTGGTGGTGAAAGAAGGCCGCATTCCAGTGGATTGGGAACTGAGTACCCTCGTCCTTCTATATAAGGGGAAAGGAGACCCTCTGGACCAGGGGTCGGCAACCTTTTTGACATGAAGTGCCAGTTTGTAATGTTCTTGTTAATTAGTGTGCCATATCAACATTAAGTTTAACATTAAGTTTAATTTTGACACCACATCAAAAAAATATTTCCAACAGACATGGAATTTTATTCCATCCATATAGGCTACATGCATAGCAACAACATTTTAAAGAAACATTTACTAAACATCTACCGAACCTGAACTGCTTCACTGCAATTCCTGTGGGAAATGTGAGCGGGAGGCCGTACCGTCAATCAAACTAAACAAGCATTCTGAGTATTGCGCTGCAATACATGTCCCCTACCGGCATTGGGTAGCACTGTCATAGAAGACAGCATTATGACTCACCGCACTCCAAATTATAGTCCGGAAAACTGTTGGGGAAATTCCCAAATGTCAAAGTGCCATAACTTTGTCAAAAATGATCGAAACGTCGTGAAGTTGGAACTTGATCTGTAACTTGTCATGACGAAACCATGTTCCAAGTTTGAAATCATTAGCATTAAGAGTTTAGAAAAAAAAGTCCAGAAAGCTGTTCTTTGCGTGACGGACTGACGGATCGACAGACTGACAGACGGAGGGACGGAGTGCAAACCTATAGTCCCCTACGGTGTACACCGGAGGGGACTAATAAGACAGGCCGCGTGTTACGAGAAAAACTACTACCCCCATTTTCCTTACAACCACCCCATAAAAAACTCAAAATAATGACGAGATCAATATTAAAACGCAGAAGGCAGCCTGAATGATAACAAAGAGTGGAGATGCAACCGCTGACCACCAGATGTTAACAGCACAGCCGCTCTTACAGCACCTCAGGTTGCCGCGAACGGCATATCGGAAGGCACCAAGCCTGCATCTCCTGTTTTATATCTGTGATTATTATACAATTCAGAATAATGATGATTAATAATATTAAAACTCAGAAACCAGTCCAAATAATAATAATGAGTGGAGATGCAGCCTCGGACCATCTGCTGTGAACAACACCACTGTTCTTACAGCACATCCGGTTGCCGCGAATATTGTGTTTGAATGCGCCAGGCCGGCATCTCATGTTGTGCATCTTTGCTTATTATTCCAGTAATATAATTTGGAATTGGAATGGTGACTCTGCTCTGATCCATCTACCTCATCACCCTGCACAATCACACCGGAATACTGTTATAGTGCCACACGCACAACAGCCAATGGCTGTTCAATAGGTGATTTGGCATGCAGTGGAGAGGACACTGCTTTCGCCAGTGTGCCAATGACTACGCTGCCGTGTGCCAATGGTGGCACGCGTGCCTAAGGTTGCCGACCCCTGCTCTGGACTGTGGCTCGTATTGAGCGATAAAGTTATTGGAGCATGGAATGAAGGTATTGGAAAGGGTGTTGGAGAGGAGGATAAGGAAGAAGGTGAAGATCGACGAAATGCAGTTTGGATTTATGCCAGGAAGAGGAACGACAGACGCGCTCTTTATTGTGAGGCAGTTGCAGGAGAAGTAAATGGAGAAGAGGAAGAAGTTGTTTCTTGGGTTTGTTGATCTGGAGAAAGCATTCGATAGGGTTCCACGTGAAGTATTGACATGGGCATTGAGGAAGCTAGGAGTGGAGGAATGGTTGATCAGAGTAGTGATGGCAATGTACAAAAGAGCGCGCACAGCTGTAAGGACGAAGGACGGGAACAGTGGTGAGTTTGAGGTGAAGGTGGGAGTGCATCAGGGGTCGGTACTAAGTCCACTACTATGTAGCTGTGATGGAGGTGCTGGCTCAGAACGTAAAGGAGGGTTTACCGTGGGAGTTGTTGTATGCAGATGATCTGGTGTTGATTGTGGAAAGTATGGATGGGCTGAAGAAAAAGATGAACAAGTGGAAGGAATGTATGGTGACAAAAGGTCTGAAGGTGAATATTGGAAAGACGAAGGTGATGGCAAGTGGTAAAGCATGTGGTGAGGTGGAAAGAACTGGGAAGTGGCCATGTGCTGTTTGCAGGAAGGGTGTCGGAGTGAACTTCATTCAATGTACAATGTGCACTGAGTGGGTTCATCAAAAATGTAGTGGTCTGAGAGGGTCATTAATCAGTGTGGCTGCTACATTCAAATGTAAGGTGTGCACAGAGAGAGCTGCAGATGGAGGAAATGTTGAGTTGGATCTTGGAGACGGCGTGAAGCTGGAAGGTGTGAAAACATTTTGCTACCTCGGAGACATGCTGAATGGAGAAGGTGGATCAGACTCGGCAACGGTTGCTGGAGTGAGATGTGTATGGAAGAAGTTTCGGGAACTGAGTGGCGTGCTGAAGAGGAGGGGAGTGTCGTTGAAGCTGAAGGGAAAGGTGTATGCTGCATTTGTGAGAAGTGTTATGATTTATGGGAGCAAGACATGGGTAATGAACGTAGAGCAGCAGCGAAGGGTGGAAAGGTGGAAATGCGAATGGTTCGGTGGATGTGCGGAGTATCGTTGAGAGAGAGGAAGACAAATGATGAATTGTGAAAGATGATGGGAATAGAGCCTGTGATTGATGCTGTGAAGAGGAACAGGTTGAGATGGTTTGGTCATGTGTTGAGGAAGGATGAAAGTGACTGGTTGAGAAGAGTGATGGAAATGAATGTAGAAGGAAGTAGAAGGCGGGGAAG
Source organism: Myxine glutinosa (assembly GCF_964187855.1). NCBI lineage: Eukaryota > Metazoa > Chordata > Myxini > Myxiniformes > Myxinidae > Myxine > Myxine glutinosa. The sequence continues at coordinate 74,060,583 of NC_136263.1, forward strand.
ACCGAGAAAGACTTGGCTAAAGATGGTGGAAGAAGAAATGCGGGCAAGGGGGTTAACAAGGAGAGATGCAGAAAATGGGGCAAAATGGAGAACATTGTCATGGGGGCAAGGCTAACCCCCGCTCTAGCAGGGAAATGGCCTTAAAATGCATGTTGTTGTATACAAAGATATCCCTCTTCACTCAGCGGTTAGGTGGCTAAGCTGCGGAAATTTTTTGGAGCGGTTTGTCAGCTGCTTTGATGCCATCAATGCCGTCCTGGCTGAAAAGGGCCAAAACTACCCAGAACTCGAGGACGCAAAGTGGGTTGTGAAACTTATGTTTCTCACGGATATTACGGGACACCTCAACGAGCTCAATCTCCGACTACAAATAGTCAGGGAATATTATCAGAAATCTGGAAACAAATTCCTTACCAAGAAATTTCTTCACCAATGTGTTTGTAAGGGTGTCCACTAACACATTTCAAAAAGTTTAAATTCAAGTCCCCTAGGCCTAGGGGAACCCGTGACAGGGGTCAACAGGGGTCAATTACCTTTTTTAAGATCAAATTTTTCTTATATTTACATTCTGGGTCACAGTATCCGACAGGAAGCATCAAAATTATTCAAAGTAGGCTCATTTTAAAGCTAAGAACATATCTGACATGGTGATACCTAAAACAAATCAATATGTTAAAACGTTTACACAATTTTGAGCAAAAAATAATAATTTTCTGTCATTTTTTGGGTAAAAATCAACTTTTCTGGTCTACAATTCGTCTTCTAGGTAGATACCCCTTCGTTTCATTTTTCTGAAAGTTTCCAGCAAACTGCCCAAGATATGCAGCCTTAATGTATTATAAGTAAAACATTCTGGTATTTATAAAATTGAAACTATGAAAGGTCACTGACCTTTATTGTTTTCCCTTATTGTAACATAAATTGTAATAACCGTTACTGGGAATCCGGAATCGGTTTACCATTGGTTCGTCCGCTTTCGTGTAAGGGTTTAAATCGATACTGCTCCACAATGTCAAATACCTCAGGAGTCGAGGTCTGAGTCTTCTCCAGACTCTACATCATCAGGGATACAGTTCATACATGTAATGCCTGTACAACTTCCGCATGCTGAGATACACTTGACACCATTCTTCTTGCAGTTGCACCGCCGGTTGCTGCAATCTCCAGCACAATTGCAGGTCGTGAACCGGAGCAGCTCCTCAGGAGCCACCGTCCATCCATAGTCACTGGGGTCCAAAGACATGCTCTGCAGCAGCATCCAGTCCCGTGTTTGGAGATAGGCACGGAGAGAATGCTGTGCAGCTGCACCCTCTGTTGGAGGTAGAGTCTCTGGTTTGATCAGCCCGGCCGCCGCCTTCCGCGAGAACATGCTGTATCGAATTGCACCCAAAGTAGTACCTGGTTCATGGTAAATGTGCTGGAAAATCGCAATACCAGCCCCGATCACCACGTCCTTAGTAGCCCGTACGTCAAGGAAGATGTCCATATGTTCATCAATGTCCCCTGCACAAAACCTGTCAAATAGAGGCGTTTTCCCGTGGCCCCCGATTGCAGAAACCGTATCACAACCGGTGAAGGCGTGAGTAAAGAGCAGGTACCGCCTCTGTCTTTCAGAGAGAGCTTCTCGGATCCTCCTGACATCGTAAGAGCCCTTCGATGTGGTTAAGAAGAGTGGATGGTTGGTGCTTGAGCTATGGTGTACCAGCATTATCAACACGTCCGCGTCTTCCGCCCGCACCTGAAAATAGAATAAGATATGAGCAAAGCGTCTTGAATTTTGCAAACACGGTGAACTTAACAATTGAAAAGTTATTTAACTATGTTACTCTTCTTTTCTGAGGATAAATGCACTTTCATAACAATGTGGCACATCAAAATACAATTGACGTTACAAAAATGACGATCATGTGTTTACTGATGCCCAGTGCAGCACAACATTTGCATTTGCCAAATTTTTTTAAAAAAAACATTGCCTCTTCTTTTTTTATTTAACTCAGTTAATTAGTTTTATATGTGCCAATGTCAAGGTTTTTTTGTTTTGTTTTATCAACACAGAAACAAATCAAAAGTAATCGTAGTTGATGTAAGTAAAATACCTACACAAAATTTTACTGACCTCAACAGAGTCATCTGTAGCAGCAGCCAGTGCCGCTCTCACAATCGAAGTGTCAGCATCATTGTCACACTGCTCCACGGTGATCTGACATTTCCGGAATGTTGAAGAGAGGAGATGGATGAGCTCACTCTTGTTATGAGTGTTGTCCATGAACTTTGCCTTTGGTGTCAAATGTATCATATCCGGTCGAATCTGTAGATCACAGCAGGAGTTCTTGGTACGCCGGATGTGGTCGTGATCTTTTAGCGAGCTGTTATAGCCATCGAGGACAACAGTGATCTTCTGAGACCGACGTCCGAGACACTGCACGTAGCTCAGGTAACTGTTGGCAATCTCCTGCCAAGTCTGACCTTGTTCCCACTTCACCATGTAGAGAAGCCATCCGCCATCAACCACCAGACTGGAGCAGGCTTGGTCAGTGAGGTCAAGCGGATCGGTCAACTCCTTCAGGCTAGTCTTGGAAAAGCCTGCCTTGTTCGCCTTGTTCATTTTCTGATCTTTGTTGCTGAACAAGGACAAGGGGAAGGGAGTCAGCTCATACTTTAAGCTTGTCTCGACTGTCATATGCCGTTGGGCGAAAATTATCAGTCGGTTGAACAACTTGAGTGAGTTTAGGTGAATCTTCTTCTCATTGACCTTGGGAATCTTTCTGAGCGATGACAGGGCCTGTACCTTGAACTTCACCTGCATGGTCGATGTCACTGACTTTCCGTCCAGCTTTATCTGCATCTCCCTCCCTACTTCAGCCGCTCTCTCAGCATTGACTGTGTCATCTGCAGTGCTCGTGAATCCTGTTGAGAAGGATACAAGCAAATGCTTGTCTCGATCGTGGTCGAAGGGATTGTTCTCCTCCAACCACTTTAGGGCAAGTCCAATCGCTTCAGCATCTCGCTTCATCCGAGTTTTGGCAAGGTCTTTGTGGAGTGGACCATGTTTCTTGGCACCTTCCTCCATGCGCTGGTTGACAACGGAGAAGTGGTTGAGGGTTTGTACCCAGCACTTGTGGCCAGAATCACTATTCCTCATCCTCCCTCTGCTCAAACCACCTTCTGACTTGGCCCCCTTCATCAGTTTCTGCTCGATACAGATGTCACACCAGGTGCCAGACCAATCATGGCAAGAGTAACGGACAACGTGATTTCCCGTGAGCAGTGAAACTTTCGAAGGTCTCCTTGTATCTAGGCGAAGTTTCGAGTTGCTTCATCAGCTGACAATACAGCCGTGCGCCCTTGGCGTATTGATGATGCCCCGCAGCTGAAAAGGTGTCCAGCATCCTGGTAACAATGCAGGACAGGTGCCCGTCGTGGTCTGCAAGTCGTTCAGTTTTAATGAAGATCTTGATGACATCGACCATGTAGTAATACTGCACCCAGAGTGCAGGCGTTCTTCCTCCCTCAGCGAGTCTTTTGAAAGTTTCTTCAAACCTCTGTTCAAACACTGCAACTATTGGCGCTGTGTGTCTGGCGCCCATCTTCCCATCAGCTACCATCTTCATGAAGGTCCTCATTTCACTAAGCTCCTCCTCAGTGAAGGCGTGTTTCATGACGTGCTGACAGATGGATGCATATATCAGGAGGTGAGCGCGGATCGCCTTGTCAAAACACCCTCCATTCAGGATGTGGTCGGCCGTCGTACTCCCTGGATAGATCAGCTGGAGCAACTCTAGGAGTCCAGAATCAGCCATGATATTACCCAAGGACCCGAGGTATGAATTTAGCAGATGAAACCCACCCAACCTGAGGAGAGAGAAGAGAAAAAAGAAATAAATAGTTATAATTACAGAATTCATTCAATATTCAGACCTGCAAAAACATATGATGGCTAATTCTCAGTTTAGTAATGCTCGATTCTGTGCCCACACAGGAGTCGGGGTGTTTAAACTTAAAATTTTAACACCAAAAGTACTTTACACCAAAATACTTTTAAACCAACAGTTGATTACACCAAAACTGATTAAACCTTACATAACCTAACCTAACCGTACCTAACATTACCTAACCTAACTATGCACCCCCCCCCCCCCCCCCCCCACACACACACACACACACAGTGCCCTCACCTTGGAATGATGGGTAGATTCGCCTGCTTTATGATATCCACAGCCTTGAGCCAGATGGGGAGATCGAAGGTCACTATGGCGACTTTGTCCCCGGAGAGCCGCATGCACTCTTTGAGAGTGGTGAAGATGGTCCTGTGGTCATTAGGGTCACCTTCGATGACCGGGAGGAAGTCGACCTGCGTGCTCTGCTTGGCATTATCTGCATGGATTCTCTTCATCCAGCCATTCCAGTTGGAGTGCTGGAACTCGGGATCTTGGGCTTTGATCACCCACCCTGCTGCCCAGGGCGTGTCTCCCGGAGAGAGGAGTGGCTTGTCTTGTGTCACGGAGGAGGAGAGCTCAGCGATGGGAAGAAACGTGATGGCGTTTATCCCTGTCTGTTTCCTGTTTGTGAATGGAAGAATCTTCACTTCAGCTGCCTTCAGGATCTTAGCCTTGTCGAGTGCCTTCACCTTCACCCTGTTGACACCTGCTGTCGTTCGATCATCTGCAGAAGGTGGCGCCGGAGAGGTGACTTTAATCAAACCCATTGAATGAAAGGGAGTGTTCCCGTAAATAGAAGCAATGTTCAAATCTATATTGTCTCCAACAGATTGAGTGATTGCACAGATTGAGCTTGTATCCCCAACCTCCATGGAGACCACCTGATCGTCACTCTGTATTTCACTTTCACCGGCTGTCACAGCAACTGAAACATCCTCAAGTGCAATGTCGACCTCTACCTCATCATCTATCTGATCATCAGTTTCTTCAATAATGGTACCAAGAGTGCCAGAAGCATCAGAGATGCCAACTCCATTCGTGTCATTGAGGAAGCAGTATTTGTAACTTTGTGTCTCTGCGTAAGACTCAGTGTACCCCAACCGGTGTAACTTGTTGAGCATCCACTTTGACCCAAATCTATGGTCCAGTTGTATGGCAAGCCCTATCTGGTATGGCAATACCCCTGACCGAGGCCGATAGGCCTTTATGAAGTTCTGTCCCCAAATGGCTACTCTTTCGTCTGTCTTCACTATCGGTCTCAAGAACATCTGAAGGCTCTCAGGAACAAGTGCCAGCTGAGTAGGGATATCGGTCATACTGTGTGCAGTGGGATATAACTTTGGGTGTAGATCAATAGTGGCGATGTCGTTGCAAATGAACTTTAGTGCAGTCTTTATGATCTGAGTCTTCTCATCTCCTAACTGAACATTAACATGATACTCTCGCAGAATGTTGCTGGTCTTATCTTTCAAACAGAGCACATCTGCCCTCCTCTCCTGTGACGCGAAATACAGTGTGTCATGGTATTTCTCTTGGAGCTTCTTCTTTAGCCACTTCTTCGAATATGCGAGGCTCTGATCTGGTGACTGATCAAACTGCTACCGCTTTCTGTGGACTTGGTCAAGTGTCATCACCCCGTGCTCGAGTTCAGAGTCTAACCATTCGCAGAGCTCATAGAATACAGCCGCTCGCTCCTCATCCGCTTTCCTTCCTACCTGAGGATAAAAGATTGTTATAATTAATAACTTTCAAGTACCAGAGTTTGATAATATGCCTCAACTTTGAATGATTGAATTTGAATTTGCCTCACTGAGTAAGAATCATACTTTTAGATCACTTACATCTTTAGTCTTGGAGTAGTGACCACCTGTCTCGAATAGAACTTTGCAGCGCAAATGATACAGGGTTTCCTCTGCTACGAAGTCGTTGATCCCTTCCAGGCGGCCAGTGACTTCAGTGCCCCAATCGTCCTTGCGACCCTGTGCTGTCTTCAGCAAGCTTGTCTTCAGTCCATCCGCGGTCAAATTGTCAGGAACTCGGTATCTCTTTCGAGCAGTCTCTGTAAGGGAGTGGAGAGTGGCTCAATACCAGTTCATGCGATCCCATCCCATGCAAAATGTGAATACTTCTAATAATAACTGTATTGATTCGTCACTACCCATCACATACCCATCACTACCCATCACATACCCATCACATACAATGTCATCAGTTAGACCGATTTATGCTTATTACTCTGCATAAAATTGTTACACCCTTCAATCTAACCTGGATGATTTGGGAAGAGATGAGCAGGCTGGTTGCAAAGAATGCATACATTTTTGTACAGAAGCTGAACGGAACGTGGACTCGTAGAACTGCATGCAGTAGATGCACTGAACCCAGAGAAAATGCGTTGTCTCTTCATCTGTGCTGACTCTTTCTCCTTCCCTGCTGCCCCTGCAATAAATCAAATGTGAATTATTTTAGAAGTTTGTTCACATGAAATATCACCAGTATTTAAACAATAATGTTCAGGTCAGTAAATAATTATTCCCTGCCTAGTAAAACAGGTCGCACTTACGAGTTGACTTCATGGTGACCTTGACAGACATGTTGTACAAATCACGTTTACACTCGAAGTGGTATCTCAGTCTTCCGACATTCCATGCCTCCTTCATGCACTCCAAAATTGTAGCATTTCCAACCGCTTCTGCATACGCCAACAGAGTAGGGTAGCCTTTAGGAGTTGCCTGTGCGAGCTTCTGAGCTGGCGTCTCCAGGCCTTCACAGATGAAGCAATTGAGCGGAGGTGCAGGAATAATGTCTACGTCCATACTGCTAGCCTGTACTGCCCTACAAAGGAAAAAGCTAGGGTTAAAAAATTAGGGTAACAAAAGAAAAATACCTGTAACGGTTATTACAATTTATGTTACAATAAGGGAAAACAATAAAGGTCAGTGACCTTTCATAGTTTCAATTTTATAAATACCAGAATGTTTTACTTATAATACATTAAGGCTGCATATCTTGGGCAGTTTGCTGGAAACTTTCAGAAAAATGAAACGAAGGGGTATCTACCTAGAAGACGAATTGTAGACCAGAAAAGTTAATTTTTACCCAAAAAATGACAAAAAATTATTATTTTTTGCTCCAAATTGTGTAAACTTTTTAACATATCGATTTGTTTTAGGTATCACCATGTCAGATATGTTCTTAGCTTTAAAATGAGCCTACTTTGAATAATTTTGATGCTTCCTGTCGGATACTGTGACCCAGAATGTAAATATAAGAAAAATTTGATCTTAAAAAAGGTAATTGACCCCTGTTGACCCCTGTCACGGGTTCCCCTAGGGGACTTGAATTTAAACTTTTTGAAATGTGTTAGTGGACACCCTTACAAACACATTGGTGAATAAATTTCCTGGTAAGGAATTTGTTCCCAGATTTTTGCAATATTCCCTGACTAAAAGTGCAGGGCAAACTGTTTTGGACATGTTCGACAGGCTTTTGTCGTCAAGCTAGCAATCTTTTCAAGCGATGTTGCTACCTCCACTTTCCGCTACTTCAGACACGTAAGGGAGCTGTCCTCGCAGCACAGCATCAGCACCGCTGAAATGTGCAAATACATGAGCGAGCTTGAGTCGGAGTTCACAACACGATTTGGGGACTTTCAGAAGTATGGACCTTTAGGAGTCGCGGAAGGTGAGAGAACGAGGCCATTCGTAGGGTTCGAAGATGGTTTATTGTAACAGCAAGATCCAGCACACTAAACTCGAACGGAAGTCGGCACGCTTATATAAAGCCAAAAGCCCTCTTCGGAGGGCGTGGCTCCGGCAACCGCGCGTGCGTCACGTCCGCACAACCACATGTCCAACAGGCCCGTGCACGTGTATTATGCCCAAATAAGGTAATCACATAAGGTAACCGCCACATACGTCCCCCCAGAATGCACTCCACGGGCCTATGCGTAGGCCGAGGCGACCGAGGGGCTGGGCAAGTCCTCGGGGGAGGCTGCCGAAGTTCCTCGCGGGCCTCCCGAGGTTGCTGATGAAATCGAACCGAGCCGCGGGTGGAACAGAGCCGGGCCGCGGGTGGAACAGGGCCGGGCCGCGGGTGGAACAGGGCCGGACCGCGGGTGGAACAGGGCCGGGCCGTGGGTGGAACAGGGCCGGGCCGCGGGTGGAACAGGGCCGGGCCGCTGGTGGAACAGGGTCGGGCCGCGGGTGGTACAGGGCCGGGCCGCGGGTGGAACAGGGCCGGGCCGCGGGTGGAACAGAGCCGGGCCGCGGGTGGAACAGAGCCGGGCCGCGGGTGGAACAGAGCCGGGCCGCGGGTGGAACAGAGCCGGGCCGCGGGTGGAACAGAGCCGGGCCGCGGGTGGAACAGAGCCGGGCCGAGGGTAGGCTGCCGAGGGTGCAGAGTCGGAGAAGTAGTTGCAGCTTTGGACACGCGGGCTGTAGCTGTAGTTGCGCGAGGGTGACGAAGCGGCCATGCCGCTAACGTCAGTGCGCGCGAAGGTGACGAAGCAGCCGTTCCGCCAACGTCAGTGCGCGCGAAGGCGACGAAGCAGCCGTGCCTTCGGAGGGTCTTGGAGTAGGCTCGCCCCTCCGGTCGTAGAGGAGGAGCCGAGCACAGTGCGCGAACCTCATAGTCATGGCCGTCGTCGTTACCGAAACTCCGGCAGTTCGAAACAGCGTTCGAAACTGCGCCCGAAGCCGTGCGGGAGAAGCTGGCGTCACCAGCTTAGGTGGCTTCCCTGGCTAGGGCGCGCTTGCCGTGTTCGATCACGTCGGGGTCACCAGTTTAGGAGTCGCGGAAGGCGAGAGAACGAGGCCATTCGTAGGGTTCGAAGATGGTTTATTGTAACAGCAAGATCCAGCGCACTAAACTCGAACGGAAGTCGGCACACTTATATAAAGCCAAAAGCCCTCTTCGGAGGGCGTGGCTCCGGCAACCGCGCGTGCGTCACATCCGCACAACCACATGTCCAACAGGCCCGTGCACGTGTATTATGCCCAAATAAGGTAATCACATAAGGTAACCGCCACATGCGGTTACCTGCACATAAGGTAACCGCCACAGACCCATGTTCTCTTTCTTGATCAAGCCAGATAGCTTTGATGGACATGAATTGGATTTATCTCTGATAAACTGGTTGGATACACAGGACATGGAAGTGCAGCTGATTGAGCTGAAGAGTTCAACACTGTGGGTGACTAAGTTTGCAGAGCTACGGAAACAACTAGAAACCACGGCAGTGCAAGATCACGGAACCTGCATCTTCACCTGCTGGACATCCGTGCCGAAGAAGTTCAGATGTCTCCGGAACGTTGCACTGGCTTTGCTGTCAGTCTTCAGGTCAACGTACCTCTGTGAGCAGATATTCTCACACATGAAGAATGTGCTCAGCCCCTCCCGCAGTCGTTTGACAACCGACCACTCCGAAGCATGTGTGCAACTTAAATTGACTAACTACAACCCCCAGATAATGGAGCTCAGCAAAGGAAAGCAGGGCCAGGGATCACACTGACTGGTAGGCATCTGTTTATTTGTAGTACACATGGGTTTCATATGTAGCTGTTTGTCCATCTCTTTTTTTTCCAACTCAGATGTGGATGTTTTCATGAGGATGGCAGCATTCTTGTATAGTACTGGTATTTTCTGTTTGATACACTTTATTCTCCCTTTTTGACATTTGTTCCCAATGCAATACTTTGTAAATGAGTTACTGAAAGCAGTGTTTTGAAATGGGGACCATGCATATAATTTGTAACCTCATGGGGGACAAATTTTACAATGATAAAATGATCATTACAATGTCCTGATTATGAGAGATAAATGTTTCTTTAAAATGTTGTTGCTATGCATGTAGCCTATATGGATGGAATAAAATTCCATGTTTGTTGGAAATATTTTTTTGATGTGGTGTCATAATTAAACTTGATGTTAAACTTAATGTTGTTATGGCACACTAATTAACAAGAACATTTCAAACTGGAAAGATTTCAAACATTTCAAACAACATACAGTCACGTGAAAAAGTAAGTACACCCCATGTAAAGTTTAGACTTTTCCAACATATTTCAACATACAGCTGTTTGATGTTCATTTCAACAATATTGATAGATAAAGGTGATATAATATAACAAATATCATGAAACATTTACATTTTGTAGTCCATTGTATAATTTAAATAAACATAAATGCAAATTTCGCATGTGGAAAAAGTAAGTACACCCTTGGCTCTAATAGGTGGTATTGCCCCCTTTGGCAGAAACAACCTCAAGTAGGCGTTTCTTATAACTGTCTCCAGTCTCTGACATCGACTGGGAGAAATTTTTGCCCACTCCTCCATGCAGAATTCTTTCAGCTGTGCGATGTTTGTGCGGTTTCTTGCATGCACAGCTCGTTTCAAATCCCCCCACAACATCTCGATAGGATTTTGATCCGGGCTTTGACTTGACCATTCCAGAACCCTCCATTTCTTTCTTTTCAGCCATTCCTTGGTGGATTTACAGGTATGTTTAGGGTCATTGTCATGTTGCAAGGTCCACCTTCGGTGGAGATTCACCTTCCGACAGATGGCCTCACATTATCCTCAAGCACCCTCTGGTACAATGAAGAATTCATAGTGGATTCTTATGATGATGAGCTGCCCAGGCCCTGATGCAGCAAAGCTGCCCCAAACCATAATATTTCCACCACCATGCTTTACAGTTGGTATCAGGTTCTTGTGGTCAAATGCTGTCTTTGGTTTTTGCCAAACATGTCTTCTGGTACTGTGGCCAAATAGCTCTACCTTTGACTCATCTGTCCAGAGCACATTGTTCCAGAAGTGCTGGTCTTTGCCGAGGTGTTCATTGGCAAACTTTAGTCTTGCCCTGATGTTATTTCTGGACAACAAAGGTTTCCTCCTGGCACACCTCCCATGTAGATCAAATTTGTGCAGCCTCTATCTAATGGTTGACTCGTGCACTTTGACATCAACAGTGGCAAGAGCTACCTGTAAGTCCCGTGATGACATTCTGGGGTTCTTAGAGACTTCTTTCAGCATCTTGCGGTCTGCTCTCGGGCTGAACTTGCTGGGGCAGCCTGGCCTGAATAAGTTGGCAGTTGTTTGGAATCTTCTCCACTTGTAGATGATCTTCCGGACAGTCGAATGATTGATTTCAAATTGTTTGGAGATCTTTTTAAATCCCTTCCCAGACTTATAGGCATCTATAACCTTCTTTCTGAAGGCCTCAGAGAGCTCTTTTGATCTAGGCATGGTGATGCCGCACACTTCAACAACAAAGAGCAAACCAAACTAAATGTCTGAGATTTAAATAAGACAGGTTCCTCCAAGATCCTCTCTAACGATGTTCTAATCATTTGCGCCTGAGCTGGTGCACCTGATTCTAATTTTAGGTATTTGAAGTAGTGATAAATGTAGGGGTGTACTTACTTTTTACACATGCGAAATTTGCATTTATGTTTATTGAAATTATACAATGGACTTCAAAATGTAAATGTTTCATGATATTTGTTATATTATATCACCTTTATCTATCAATATTGTTGAAATGAAGATAAAATAGCTGTATGTTGAAATATGTTGAAAAAGTCCAAACTTTACATGGGGTGTACTTACTTTTTCACGTGACTGTACAATAAAAGTGATATAAATAGTCCACTTTTTCGATTTGATGACTATTTATGCAACAAATAGGGTTATCATTTTTGAACTTTCAAAAACGAGGACACTCTAAAAAAAGAGGAGAGTCTTGAAAATAATTTTCCTTATGTTTTGACCAATCGTTTCAGCAGTCTCATTAGGTGTGTTCTGGACCTCGATTAATTTTGATTGCACACCACCATTCTTCCAATCTAAATACTGAATTATTACTGGAAATATTGTGCTTGTCCGAGTCCACATGAGATTGTAAATCAATAGCAACTGTATTTGCCACAAAGACGTGCATACCAGCTCTACATACCAGGCACTCGGCTTCCCATTCTTTTCGGCCACTTTGAAAACACGGGAATTTTGTCTTTAGTTTTGCAGTGAATTTACACTTACGTGTTGCCATTGTGTTTGGGTGTGGTAAAATAATGTTATTTTTGTAGGGGGTAGGCAGTGATTACTTTAGTTCAGGTAGATTTGCATAAATTAGCATGCTCCGATTGTCATAAAGAAGAAGAACCACCATGTAATAAGTAGGGATCCGGTAGGTCGTGTGTTCGGATGAAGTGTTACGTGTGACCATACGAAGGGTGGCACTTGTGCTAATTAGCTCAGGGATTATGGGAAAAATTACCTTGTACGTCGTTACCTCTGTATCAATCCCTATGTCCTTTATGGCACCGCATTAGACACTAGATAGAATCGTGCATTTAATGGCACTAATTCATAATAAAACCTACCGGAAGCCAGGACATTGAGCCCGACCACTGACAACCCCGACTTGGGAGGCACACATAGAATGGGCAGGCTGAGGCCACGCCCCGAGGATTCGTGATTTGTCATGGTTTCGATTGACACAAGGACGAGTAAGAAGCAACTCGCTGATTGAAAAGCAAGACAGATGACCAGAGCCTGGACGTTAAAAGAACGCTCTGACCGACATTTCCCCCCTTGTGCCTTCTCATCCTGGTTTTGATAGCGAAAAGTCACTTATTACTCTTCTCTGGACTCTCTGGTTCTGAGTTTGGCACGATTGAAGCGGCGGACATTTTGGTCTTCTCGTGGTTGTTCTTCTTGTGGCCCTTCTCGTTGCGGATGCATCGTGAGCGGTTGCTTGTTGAGTTATTCACTTTATTCTCGGTTTGGTTTTCTTCACGAGCATGAAAACATTCGATAGCGCTATTAACAAAGGACGTGGGTTTGGCCCAGCTTCGTGCGGCTGGGGGCCGTGCCAAGCGAACTGGGGAGGCAGCGGGACTTGAGTGGACCGCACAGTGGGGCGAGCGAGGGCTCAGCGAGGCCTAATTCCTGTGCACAAGTTTGCGCCAACCAGCGTGCGTTTCCCGCCAGGGGCGGACGATTCCTGACGAGGTTCAAGCCGCTCGCAGATAAGTGCCAACCACACACCTATTATTTTTGATTGCATTTATTTTATCCTTCGTCTGTGTTTGTGTCTGTTGGTTGTGCCCTGGTGTTGGCTTAGTGGTTAGGGTGCTGGCTTGGGATCCTAGGGTCCTGGGTTCGAATCCCGGTCGATCGCTGAATTAACGCCAGGGGGGTTGACTCAGCCTGTCATCCTTCCGAGGTCGGCAAATTGAGTACCAGCTTGCTGGGATGAATGAGCCCGGTGTGTACCCTGTATAGAATAGGTACACTGTATCCCTGCACATCGTAAGAGGCGACTAAGGGTTGGCGTCAGGAAGGGCATCCGGCCATAAAAACATTGCCTCAAACAGGGAACCATGATTGTCATGGGGCCCGCAAGGCTAACCCCTGCTCTAGCGGGGAAAATGGCCTTACAACGATCATTCATTCATTCATTTGTGTTTGTGTCTGTCTGTGGGGACGTCCCATTTAGGAACATTATTTATTATCGCACGTTTTATTTTGTATTACCGGAATTCCGTTTAATAAAGCAGGCATTTTTGTGCATTTTAATCTCGCCTTTTTTATTTTCCACAAGTTCGAGGACTGCCGGTGTGATCCGTGCAGGTAAGTGCTCTTCAGCATCCTCCTCCTCCTCTCCCCTCTCCCCCCACCCCCACCCCCCTCCTCGTGTGTATTAACTCCGCCATATATTTGAACCAAACGCTTCGGAGTAACAGCTTGGTCGGCTATCCGTTCCTTGGAAAGATTTTAATCGCCAGGAACGCGACAATAGTATATCAAATAAAGAGCTCTTGAAGAAAATGAAACAAGTGTGTATGGTACGGACTCAGAAAAGACAATGAATCATGGACGATCATGCCACTGGATTCTCTCTTACTGCGAGGTTGGACAGGAAGTGGACGAGTGAGTGTCGATGTTAAAACACGTCCATTATGCCATGATAGAGTAGTACAGACTTGTACCAAGTTGTCTTGGTCCAAACATTACACAAATGCATTTTATCACCGTAAAAAATTTAACAAAAATGGTTTTACCGTCTAAATAAGGCAAAAAAGTAATGCAAATCTTAAAATGTATCCCATTGAAAATGCAAAAGCATAAAAATGGCAAAATCCCGGACACTTTTAGACATTTTTTTTAAATCCCTGCCAGACGGAGATTTAAGGAACGAAAAGGAGAACATATTCGGGGAAGACTGGACGTATGGTAACCCGAGCAAAAAAGTACGCAACAGGGTGGACCACCAAAAGGTTGTCATATTCCATGCCTCAAGAGAACCAAAGGAACAACAGAAAGAGGGGTGGGGGAGGGGGATGAGGGACAAAATGGGACAGCAAAAACGGCAGAGGTGAGGGACAAAATAGAGGCTGACTGGGACAAATAATGAGTGTGGGTAAGAATGAGGGGCAAGGGGGGACATGCAGGGGATAGACAAGACATTTTTACATTTTACTTGTTTGTACAAATGTACACTAGAGTGACTCGGCGCTCCGCGCGCCTCACCACACGTCGTTTCAGAGGGGTAGGCATCTTTGACCATTTCGGTGTCTTTTGGGTTTCAACGTGTTTTGGGTCTTCAGGGCCATTTGGGTCTTTTGGATCCTCTGGGCCTTTAAGGGTATTTTGGGTCTTTGAGGTGTTTTGGGTCTTCAGGGTCTTTTGGTGTCTTCAGAGGCTTTTGGGTCTTTGGTGTCTTCAGAGGCTTTTGGGTCTTTGGGGTCTTCAGGGGCTTTTGGGTCTTAAGGTTCTTTTGGTTATTCATGGTCTTTAAGGGTCTTTGTGTCTTTTTGGGTCTTCCGGGTATTTTTGGTCATCAGAGTCTTTTGGGTCTTCGGAGTCTTTTGGGTCTTCTGGGTCTTTTTGGTATTCGGGGAAGATTCGGGGAAGATCTACCAAAACACCTCGGGGTCTTTTGTGTCTTTTTTTTTTTTTTTTTTTTTGTATACAAGATCGAGGCTCGTGAAAGAGCGAACATTAATCACACAGAAAGACAAACCGACACATAAAACATATAACATCGGGAGCGGTAGACAAGATGGGGAGAGAGGGGGAAGGACACAAACACAACATTTGAGAGCAGGGACCGAGAGACATGGAGACATCGAGAGATCTGAGAGAGGGCGAGGGCTTTGGGGGGGGGGCATGGGAAGGGGGCGGTGGGAGAGGTATAAAACATATGGACATTGCCAGGACTTCCAGGAAAGAAGTTGGAATTTCAAACAATGTGGATCTGGGGTGAATTAGCGGGGGTAGAAAAGATCAAGGTTTTGGATGGGGGAAGATAAGAGATGGTGGTGAACAGCTGTTTTAAAGACCTGGAGGGAGGAGTGGGATTTAAGGGAGTGAGGGAGTTTGTTCCAGAGGCGGGAGAAAAGAGGAATGAAAGAGTGAAGGTGAGCAGAGAGCCGAGATTTCGGCAGTTTAACCATCAGAGGGTTGCTGGCAGATCTTGTGCGACCTGTAGGAATATTTGGGGGACAGAGCACAGAGAGAGCTGGGGGTGCAAGGCCGGAGAGGAGTCGGTAGAAGACAGAAAGACCACCTACCTGCCTGCGGTGAGTGAGTAAAAGGCCCTCAGAGATAGCTTCATCGCGGGAGATTCCAATAATTCTGAAAGCTTTGGTTTCAACAGCGTGAAGCCGAGCTAGGTGTGAGGCAGGAGCACCGGCCCATAGGGGAGAACAGTATTCCATTGAGCTGCGGATGAAAGCCTTGTATGTGGTGAGGAGCTCGGGTGTGCCGAGGAAGGACTTCGCACGACGGAGGATGCCCAGTCGGCGACTGGCTTTGGAGGCCAGCTTGGAAATGTGGTTTTCCCAAGAAAGATCATGGCAGATAGTGAGACCCAAAAGCTTGAGCGACAGAACTTCTTGGAGAGGATTGTTGAGAAAGTAGATGGGAGGGTTGTCCAGTCGATCTTTTCGGAGAGACATCGTAAGAGTGTGAGATTTGTCAGGATTGAAAGACATGTTCCACTTGTTTGACCAGTCTGTGATTTTGTCCAAGTCTTCAGAGAGTGAGGAGGCTGCAGACTGCCGATCTGAGGGAAGAGGAATGGAGCGGCAGAGAGTGGAGTCGTCAGCAAAGAGATAGAGAGGATTTTCAAGAGAGTCAGAGAGATCATTGATGAAGACCAGAAAAAGCACGGGGCCCAGAACACTGCCTTGGGGAACTCCAGCCTGAACAGGAAGAGGAGATGAGAGAAACCCATTCAGGGCCACACATTGACGACGACTAGAGAGGAAGTCCGCCAGCCATGCGTGGAGATTTCCATGGATACCAAAGGAGGAGAGTTTGGTGAGCAGAGCGGGGTGCCAGACCGTGTCGAAGGCACGTGATATGTCGAGGGAGACAGCTCTAATTTCCTGTTTGGCATTGAGGACCTCCATCCATTGTTGAGACAGTAGAAGCAGCATGTCCAGAGTAGAGTGACCTGGTCTGAAACCAAATTGATGATCAGAGATCAAGCCATTAGAGAAGAGGAAAGATTTCATATCCGAAGCAATGATGGATTCCATGACTTTGCTGATAATTGGGAGAAGGCTGATTGGTCTGTAGTTGCTAGGATCTGTTTTTGCACCTTTTTTGTGCAAAGCGGTGATGTTGGCTGATTTCCAAGCAGATGGCAGTTGACCTTGAGCAAAAGAGAGGGTGAAGAGAACAGAGAGAGGGTGAGATAGAGCGGCAGAGCAGGATTTTAGGACCCGTGGGCTGATGCCGTCGGGTCCAGTTGCAGAATCAGAGTCGAGGGTTGACAGAAACTTTTCCACCTTGTCAGGAGGAAAGGACACGGAGTCCAGGAGCAGCAGGGTACGACTGGGTATGGTGGGTACAGAGAGGGATGGGTTTGGGACACAAGATTTAGAGGCAAACACAGAGTTGAGGCATTCAGCTTTTTCACGTGCGGAGTCAGCTGTGTAGCCGTTTGAGGTAAGGGAGGGGATGGAGGGGGAACAAACACCAGAAACGGATTTGACCAGACGCCACCAGGATTTGGAAGAGGGAGACAGATAAGAGAGTTCGGTCTTGAGAACGGAGAGATATTGTTTCCTGGCTCTCCTGAGGGTGGACACACACTTGTTTCGGGTTTTGTGAAAGGAAATGAGATTTCCTTCCGTTGGATTTGCTTTCCAGGAGACGAAGGCAAGTTGTTTCTGGGCAACAGCCTCACCACAAGATTCCGTGTACCATGGACGGGAGGAAGGGTATGACAACTGAAGACGAGATGGGATAAATCTGTGCATGAGAGAGAGCAATTTACTTTGGAAGAATTCCCAGGATGAGTTGATGTCAGAGGTGGTAGAGATGGGAGACCAGTCCAGATGATTGATGGCTGCTTGAAGACCGTGCCAGTTGGCCTGAGTGAAATGCCAGACTCGTCGACGCTGAGCAGGCTCCCTGAGGATGGTCAGAGAGATGTCCACTTTAACAAGGACATGATCAGATGATCCGATTGGAGCAGAAGAAGAGCAGCAGACATTTTCAGAGAAGTTAGTCATAACCAAGTCCAGAAGAGAAGGTGTTCCGTTGACTGAGATCCGGGTCGGGAAATTGACAGATTGTGTCAGTCCCAGTGAGTCGCAGAAGTCCTTTGCTGAGGAGCCATGGCTGGTGAGAGAGGTACCCACACCCAGCCAACTGGCATGATGACAGTTGAAATCACCACATATGAGGAAGAGAGAGTTGGGATGAGTAAATAGAAGTTGGTCCATATTATCAGACAGCGAGATGTAGATGGAGTCATCACTGTTTGGTGGACGGTACAACACATATGAACAAGAGGTGGGAGCGAAGGGGAAGCCGTAGCCAGAGGTATTCCTGGGGGTGAGGTGGAGAGAGTGCAGTGCAGGGCGAGTGAGGAAGAGAGTTTTTGATAAAGATAGCAACCCCGCCTCCAGGACGAGGCTCAGGTCTATCATACCGGAGGAGGGAGTAGCCCGGGGAGAGATACTAAGGAATCAGAGACATCATAAAGGAGGAAAGTTTCTGTTAAGCAGATCACGTCTGGTTTGACAGAAGCAACCTGTATGGAGAGATCAGTTAAGTGATGGAGAGATCAGTATGGAGAGATCAGTCTTCGGGGTCTTTTTGGTCTTCATGGTCTTTTTGGTCTTTGGCGTATTTTGTGTCTTCGGGGTCTCTTTGGTCCTCGGGGTGTTTTGTGTCTTCGGGGTGTTTGGGACTTCGGGGGCATTTTTTTCTCTTATCCATTTTTTTCTCTCTCTTTCTCTTTCTCTTTCTCTTTCTCTTCCTCTCTCTTCCTCTCTCTTTCTCTCTCTTCCTCTCTCTTCCTCTCTCTTCCTCTCTCTTCCTCTCTTTCTCTCTCTTTCCTCTCTCTTTCTCTCTCTTTCTCTCTCTTTCTCACGTCTTTCTCTCTCTTTCTCTCTCTTTCTCTCTCTTTCTCTCTCTTTTCTCTCTCTTTCTCTCTCTTTCTCACTCTTTCTCTCTTTCTCTCTCTTTCTCTCTCTTTCTCTCTCTTTCTTCACTCTTTCTCTCTTCTCTCTCTCTTTCTCTCTCTTTCTCTCTCTTTCTCGCTCTTTCTCGCTCTTTCTCTCTCTCTTTCTCTCTCTTTCTCGCTCTTTCTCTCTCTTTCTCGCTCTTTCTCTCTCTCGCTTCTTTCTCTCTCTTTCTCTCTCTTTCTCGCTCTTTCTCTCTCTTTACTCGCTCTTTCTCTCTCTTTCTCGCTCTCATCTCGCTCTTTCTCTCTCTTTCTCTCTCTTTCTCGCTCTTTCTCTCTCTTTCTCGCTCTTTCTCTCTCTTCTCGCTCTTTCTCTCTCTTTCTCGCTCTTTCTCGCTCTTTCTCTCTCTTTCTCGCTCTTTCTCTCTCTCTTCTCGCTCCCTTCTCTCTCTTTCTCTCTCCTTCTCGCTCTTTCTCTCTCTTTCTCTCTCTTTCTCGCTCTTTCTCTCTCTTTTCTCGCTCTTTCTCTCTCTTTCTCGCTCTTTCTCTCTCTTTCTCTCTCTTTCTCGCTCTTTCTCGCTCTTTCTCGCTCTTTCTCGCTCTTTCTCGCTCTTTCTCGCTCTTTCTCTCTCTTTCTCGCTCTTTCTCTCTCTTTCTCTCTCTTTCTCGCTCTTTCTCGCTCTTTCTCGCTCTTTCTCGCTCTTTCTCGCCTCTTTCTCGCTCTTTCTCGCTCCTTTCTCTCCCTTTCTCGCTCTTCTCGCTCTTTCTCTCTCTTTCTCGCTCTTTCTCGCTCTTTCTCTCCCTTTCTCCGCTCTTTCTCTCTCTTTCCTCTCTCTTTCTCTCTCGTCCTTTCCTCTCTCTTTCTCTCTCTTTCTCTCTCTTTCTCTCTCTTTCTCGCTTCTTTCTCGCTCTTTCTCGCTCTTTCTCTCTCTTTCTCACTCTTTCTCTCTCTTTCCCTCGCTCTTTCTCTCTCTTTCTCGCTCTTCTCACTCTTTCTCTCTTCTCTTCTCTTTCTCGCTCTTTCTCACTCCTTTCTCTCTTCTCTTCTCTCTCTTTCCTCCTCTCTTTCTCTCTCTTTCTCTCTCTTTCTCGCTCTTTCTCCTCTCTCTTTCTCTCTCTTTCTCTCTCTTTCTCGCTCTTTCTCTCTCTCTTTCTCTCTCTTTCTCGCTCTTTCTCTCTCTTTCTCGCTCTTCTCTCTCTCGCTCTTTCTCTCTCTTTCTCTCTCTTTCTCGCTCTTTCTCTCTCTTTCTCTCTTACCCTCTTTCTCTCTTACTCTCTTACACTCTTACCCTCTTTCTCTCTTGCGCTCTCTCTCTCTCTTTCTCTCTTACTCTCTTTCTCTCTTACTCTCTTACACTCTTACCCTCTTTCTCTCTTTCTCTCTTTCTCATCTTACTCTCTTTCTCTCTTACTCTCTTACACTCTTACCCTCTTTCTCTCTTGCGCTCTCTCTCTCTTTCTCTCTTACTCTCTTACTCTCTTACTCTCTTGCGCTCTCTCTCTCTCTTTCTCTCTTGCGCTCTTTCTCTCTTACTCTCTTACTCTCTTGCGCTCTCTCTCTCTTTCTCTCTTACACTCTTACCCTCATTCTCTCTTACTCTCTTACACATCTTACCCTCTTTCTCTCTTACTCTCTTACACTCTTCTCTCTTACACTCTTACTCTCTTACACTCTTACACTCTTACTCTCTTACTCTCTTTCTCTCTTACTCTCTTACACTCTTTCTCTCTTGCACTATCTCTCTCTCTCTTTCTCTCTTACTCTCTTACTCTCTTGCGCGCTCTCTCTCTTTCTCTCTTACTCTCTTACACTCTTACCCTCTTTCTCTCTTACTCTCTTACACTCTTACCCTCTTTCTCTCTTACACTCTTACCCTCTTCTCTCTTACACTCTTACTCTCTTTCTCTCTTGCCCTCTTACTCTCTTACTCCCTTATGCTCTTACTCTCTTGCTCTCTTACTCTCTTACTCTCTCTTTCTGCAAACCTCCTTCTCACCTTTAAATTAATGTCCAACTCTTTTTAAAAAGCAGAACATTGACTGAGCAACAAGACCACTTCCTGAAGGTATTACCTGTTGAGGTTGCAGCCAACCTCAACAGGTAATATTTGATATCTTCACCCCTGTTTATTGCACAAGACGCCAAGGTCGGCATACTTGGAGAGTTTCCTCTCATGATCCCATTAGATGTTTGATTCCCAAGGCACTGTCAGTTTCACCATGAGAACACTCTTCTTCTCTTCTGACCAGCAAGCCATGTCCATCTCTGTGTAGTTCGTGCCACCAAAATGCAAAAAGAAGGGCTCCTTCAAGGTATACAGTTGTGATGTTCAACATCCCGAATCTAGTAGTGGGAAAGTTCCTGTCATTGTGTCAAGGAATGTCTTGAAAGACTCTCTCCCTCTTTTGTGAACCCAATGAAATGATCTTTCTGGCATCTTGCATTGATGATCTTCACTTGCTGGTCAACTGACTCATCCAAGACATACTGTACCACGTTGTGCCTCTATGTGTACTGCTGAAGAGTCCCTTACAACTTAACAGCACATGCTCTACCACATCACTTGCAGGCATTAGATTCCACCATCTTATATTTGTGGAAGTTCACAGAGGTGGGGAGTAAGTTATAGACAGATCTTAATTAATAAGAACCTAATGCGTGTTTGTTCCATTCTCTACAACTTTGACCATGTTATGTTATGCTCACTTGCTCTCTCCCATTCTGTCCATTGGCCCTGCTTGGATTGCCCAATCACTTGCGCCACTCTCACTTCCTCTTCATTCTGCCTCACCTCATCAATCACCATCTCACGCTTATCCTTCGCATTGTATTTGAACAAACATTGCCTTGTATGCTATCCAATACCTCTTTGGTCCATCTGCACTGCTCCAGTGACTATCCTTACTCCAAAGTGTAGAAAAAAAGGAAAAAGTAGACTTTGCCTAAGTGACGTTTACTTGACACTTGATGTTTAATCTTTTATCCACAAATTTCATCAAGCCCTGGCCAAATAATTTGCATTGCATGGCCTATACATTTATCAATCTAACTGCCTATTTGTTGGTGTCATATGGGTTAGAGCGTCCGCTATGATTCTGGGAAGTTGACGGTCCAATTCCGAGCCCAGCCGAGTCATACCAAACACTTCAAAAATGGTACATGATGCTTCCTTGCTTGACACTCAGCATTTAAAAGGATAAGAGCAATGACAAACTCCATTGGTTAGCATCCATGGGGAGGATAAAGTTCCATCTTGATTGCCCTGCTGAGTGCGGAGAGAAATGGATGTAAAAAATGGTGTCGCTGGGAAGTGAAGTGAGTGGAGCTGAAGTGAGTTATGGCAAGTAATGGCACTTCTCCCAAGCTCAGTGGCTGTGTTTGTCTGGAGTCAAGTCCAGTGTTGTCTTGTATTTATCGTCACTAGAAATACCCGCCTCCTTCAGTGAGGAGGGTTGGGGTAGAGGATAGTGAGGGACGTGGGGCAAATATATTTTGCGACCTCGCTAATAATCCCCCATCTGCAGCAGGGGCCAGTAAACCACTTGCACTGTGGCACGTGTGCAGGTGAAAATTGTAAATCGTCTTTCATCTTCTCTGAGTCTGCAAACAAGCAGGATGAACAAGAGACCGCCAGGTTCAACAAGTGTAATTGTGTAAAGAAAAGGCACATATGTACAAAACAGCGATCATAAATAATAAATCCCCCAAATTACCCACTATCAAATACTGTGGCCCACAAAACTGTCCATGCAATGGTCGGTAACATTAATTATTCCATGCCTTTGGCCATCAGACTCACACCACAGTAGAAAGACATAGCGAGGTCATGGGACAAGAAGAGAGTTCCATGCCAAACCTGTGGTGAAGGTATAGAGTTGCCTGCTCGGGTCAGTCCACTGCCCCGGCCTGGATGGAAGGAGGGAGGAACGAGTTGGCAGAGTGGGCGTGCAGCCGGCACAGCGAGGCATGGAGCCGGCACAGCGAGGCATGGAGCCGGCACAGCGAGGCATGGAGCCGGCACAGCGAGGCATGGAGCCAGTATTGCGAGGCGTGGAGCCAGTATAGTGAGGTGTGGAGCCGGTATGGCGAGGCGTGGTGCCGGCAGAGCAAGGCGTGGTGTCGTCGGGATGGGCATGGCTGTCAGGAAGCTCCAATTTTAACAGCCTTTCTCCGTGGTGTTCAACGAGTGCCCCTCCCCCATTCTAATTGAGCCCGCCTTAAATACGCTTGCCCAGCGACGTCACTAGTGATGAGACTTGCACCTCTCCCCTCTTTCTCACCATTGGCCCGTTACTCAGCTGGTGAGCAGAGCGATCACCTTATTTGGCCGTTTACCCCCCACGGCGCATAGCGACAAGGCCACCAGAGAAGTCTAGAAAGTTCTCCCGTCAAACTCGAGGACGAGTGGTCTTCCCCGACACCATGAAAGCACATTTAGAAGAAAGAAAAAAGGTAAGGATATGAAATAAGGGTCAAATGGGATGTAGTTTTTGAAATACACATAATGGGGTGGGTTGCACGGAATCTATCCATCACATAAGCGACACATTTCTCAAGTCGCCTTTAATTACTTTACGCTTATTCTAAACATTCAATATGGGAATAACCACTATATTAATCATTATTAACCCCCAGGAACCATTGCTGCAACAATAACCCTACATTCCACCCTCAGAGTCGGGGGGGGGGGGGGGGGGTGAGGCAATGCCGGGAATTACCACATTTATTGTACAGTACTACTACGCACACTCGTCAAAATATCGCGCATGTACAGGTACATCAAAAATCAAACGGTATGCAATTCCTTATGCTAATGCATGGCTCCACTATGACTACTGACTCATCCGCTAATACACGTAACTTATACAGCACTAAATCCGGATACAATTTAATATGTGTTTGTGAAAGGAAATGACGACACCAAGAAGGTCTCTTCTTTCTCTACAGAGCCATGAAGTTTATTAAGTTTCTGGCCCCTCCCACCTGGTATCAGACCCCATTCCCCAATGCTCTCTATCAGGGCTCTGGGTCCCGGCGCAACCGCGGCCCTGGCGATCACGGAGCCTTTTTATCACCCGTTGCTTACCCTGGTGCAAATGGCTTCTGCACACAGGGGTTCTTCGACTTGGAGGGCCCACAAAAATTGCACAAAAAGCCCACATGGCCACTCATCGACAGATGAGTGTTTGCCCCATGTGGCTTAGAAACTATGGTTTTCGGCCCATGTAGCCTTCTCAATAAACAAGCAATGGCGCTTGTAGCCCAATAAATGAAATTTGGCTGTGAAACAAAGGCCTTCAAAAGGGTCTTCAGCCTTTGTGGCCTAAAATAAACAATGGCAGTGAGGTCAAAACAGCTGAGTGGCAATGACTGGCAAGGCATGACAACTGTCTGGCAAGACAGGGCTAACAGGAAAGTAGGGGCAGCAGATATTGGCCGGCCACTGATGGTACGAGCTCTCAACAGACGTCATGGTGGCAGCAGGTGAGACGGCCGGCTTCAGCCCTATCCTAACCTACCTGCCTTGCCAATCCCTCTATCTAAACTCTAGTCTAGCACCTGCCCCTCTAAACCCTTCGAAACTAATTTATCCCTCCTGTACCCACTAATCCCATTTAATCTACTCTATCTCCGAGGAGGAACATCAAGGCACCTATAGTGGTAAACCAAATGAGGTGGCATGGCCTCACATGGTTCACCAGCAGAGTATTCTGATGGGGGGAATGCCTACCCCTACACTAATAATTTGGTCATTGCAAAATTCAATTGCCCTATTTCGTTACTCCAGTGGCCACAGACATCCAAAATAATACAAAGGGGGAACATCCCTACTTTTACCTAGTATCTAAAGCGATATATATATATATATATATCATGAGATCTCAAAGATTTGTGGATGGATTATGACAAAACTTGGTGGATGAGTTGGGTAGGCAAGATATCACCGGCACCCTGGCTAAATTCCAAGTTCCTGCCCTAACTACTGCTGGGAAGGCAATGGCAACCACCAAGTATAAGCCTTGCCAAGAAACTGCTTCGGCATCTCCAACGCTCCGTAGCAGAGTATGGCACATCAAAATCAGAGACCTTACCTACCAATTATAAGGAAAGTCATGGAACCCATCATTGCAATTTAATTGTATTTTAATTGTATTGTATTTTTAATTTATTTGTATTGTATTTAATTTAATTGTATTTGTATTGTATTTTAATAATTTAATTGTATTTGTATTTTTTGTATTGTACAATTGTACAATTGTACAATTTATGTATTGTACAATTAATTGTACAATTTAATTGTATTTTAATAATTGTATTTTTATATTTTTGATCACCAGTTTTGATTCCGTTCCATTGACTGAACGCTGGACGTGCTGCTGCTCCTCTCAGCAATTCTTGGAATTTCTAAATTTCAAACAAGAGGTCAGGACCCTAAACATATCTCAGGCATGAGACAGTCTGGCATCCTGCTCTGCTAGCCTAGCTCTCCGTCCGTGGTTTTCTGACTTCCTCCACTCCGCATCGTGGCTATCAATTGGAGTTCCCTTATCTCCCAGTTGTAGCTGGAATCTCCCCCCAAGGCAGTTTCTTGGGCCGAGTCTTCATCTGCATGGACGACCTCTCAGATGCTCTGGAAACCCTCTTTCCTTTTTGCAGATGATACAGCATTGTCCAACAGTACTTCGTCCCATTCACAGGAAGACAGCAGCTGTGTGTCCATCTGGAGTTGATTAGTTGTTAGTCTTATAGAACAACTTTTAATCCTAGCAAAACTTAAAATGTCACCATATCACTCTGGAAGGATCTTCAAACAAACCCACGTCTATTTTCCTGGTAAGCCACTGGAAAAGGTTCAGTCTCGCTGGCATATATGGCCAGACGTAGACTGGGCATCTACTTTCACCTTAATTTCAAGTCATTCCTTGAAACTTCAGAACTACTTACAGTTGGAGTCGACAAATCCTCTGTCCATAGCTCAATGGAGTACTGCTCTCACCTCGGCTGAACTACATCGGTCTCCCCTGGATTGAGTGTCGTGGAATCTAAAGCTCTCAACATTACTGGTGTCTCCCCACCATGAGGATGAAGAAGAAGGTCTGTTGTTCTCACATGGCAGACTTCTTGGTGTGGTCTCTCTGGGTTTAAACAACCGACCCTCTAGCTCCAGTCAACCTCATCTCTCTCCTGCTGGGGCACCACCCTCCCAGCTCCTCCATGATGCACACATTGTTCCAGGAACGCCCTCTTGGTTAAACTCGCAACATCCATCCTTTCAACCCACCTCGACTCTTTGTTATTCTTTTCTCCTGTTTGTACAACTGCATTCCGGAGATGGTTCAATCGGACTCTTCCCTCCGGTCTTCAAACAAGTGATGCTCCACCATTTCATGTCATCGCTCATGAGCCCCATCCAAACCCCAAACCCCTACTTGCGGGTCATCGCTTCGTCCCCTTCTCTAGGTCCGGTTTGTTCATTCCTTTGCTTCTTTTTCAGGTGTTACCCCATGTCACCTCGCTCTTCCATGAGCCTCGATTTTGTGAACAAAAATTAAGGATCAAACTTTACCAATTGTTTTTTGTTTGTATAATCAGTATCGCAGTTTACAAATGTATCGAACTGTGCATGACTCATGTTAGAAATTGGACACATGGCGGTCATCTTTATCATATAGGTGGTGCTTGTTTCAACAAAATGGTGTTGTGGACGTGTTTGGCATGAAAGGTGTTGTAGATGGGTTGTTGAGCAGAAAAGATGTTGTTGACTGGTTGTTGAGCATAAAAGGTGTTGTAGACTGGTTGTTTAGCATAAAAGGTGTTGTTGACTTATTGTTCGGTATGAAAGGTGTTGTTGACTTATTGTTCGCTATAAATGGTGTTGTTGAATTATTGTTCTGCCTAAAAGGTGTTGTTTAATTATTGTTCGGTATAAATGGTGTTGTTGACTTATTGTTTGGTATAAAAGGTGTTGTTGACTTATTGTGCGTTATAAAAGGTGTTGTTGACTTATTGTGCGTTATAAAAGGTGTTGTTGACTTATTGTTCGGTATAAAAGGTGTTGTGGATCTATTGTTCGGTATAAAAGGTCTTGTGGATCTATTGTTCGGTATAAAAGGTGTTGTTGACTTATTGTTTGGTATAAAAGGTGTTGTTGACTTACTGTTCGGTATGAAAGGTGTTGTTGACTTATTGTTTGGTGTAAAAGGTGTTGTTGACTTATTGTTTGTTATGAAAGGTGTTGTTGACTTATTGTTCGGTATAAAATATGTTGTTGACTTACTGTTTGGTATAAAAGGTGTTGTTGACTTATTGTTTGGTATAAAAGGTGTTGTTGACTTATTGTTTGGTATAAAAGGTGTTGTTGACTTATTGTTTGATATAAAAGGTGTTGTTTACTTATTGTTCGGTATAAAAGGTGTTGTTGACGTATTGTTTGGTATAAAAGGTGTTGTTGACTTATTGTTTGGTATAAAAGGTGTTGTTGACTTATTGGTTGGTATAAAAGGTGTTGTTGACTTATTGTTTGGTATAAAAGGTGTTGTTGACTTCTTGTTTGGTATAAAAGGTGTTGTTGACTTATTGTTTGGTATAAAAGGTGTTGTTGACTTATTGTTTGGTATAAAAGGTGTTGTTGACTTATTGTTCGGTATAAAAGGTGTTGTTGACTTATTGTTCGGTATAAAAGATGTTCTTGACTTATTGTTCGGTATAAAAGGTGTTGTTGACTTATTGTTTTGTATAAAAGGTGTTGTGGATCTATTGTTCGGTATAAAAGGTGTCGTGGATCTATTGTTTGGTATAAAAGGTGTTGTGGATCTATTGTTCAGTATAAAAGGTGCTGTTGACTTATTGTTTGGTATAAAAGGTGTTGTTGACTTATTGTTTGGTATAAAAGGTGTTGTTGACTTATTGTTCGGTATAAAAGTTGTTGTTGACTTATTGTTCGGTATAAAAGATGTTCTTAAGTTATTGTTCGGTATAAAAGGTGTTGTTGACTTATTGTTTGGTATAAAAGGTGTTGTCGATCTATTGTTCGGTATTAAAGATGTTCTTGCCTTATTGTTCGGTATAAAAGGTTTTTTTTTTGTTGTTTTTTTTGTATACAGAGTCGAGGCTCGTGAAAGAGCTAACATTTATCAAACAAACAAATCAAACAAACAAGCAAACAAAGTATATAAAAGGGGAGCGGTCGACAAGATGGGGAGAGAAGGGGAGGAAGCACACAAACACAACATTTGAGGGTAGGGACATCGGGAGATGTGTGGGAGGCAGAGGACCTGGGGGGAGGCAGTATAGGTATAAAACGGAAGGACACCAAGGACTTCCAGGAAAGAAGTCAAAAGTCACCTCAAAAAAGTGGATTGGGGGTGAAATTAGCGGGGGTAGAAAAGATCAAGGTTTTGGATGGGGGAAGATTGTGGATTTGGTGAACAGATGGTGGTGAACAGCTGTTTTAAAGACCTGGAGGGTGGAGTGGGATTGAAGAGAGTGAGGGAGTTTGTTCCAGTGGCGGGAGAAAAGAGGAATGAAGGAGTGAAGGTGAGCAGAGAGTCTTGATTTTGGCAGTTTAACCAAAAGAGGGTTGCAGGCAGATCTTGTGCGACCTGCAGGAATATTTGGGGGACTTATTGTTTGGTGTTGTTGACTGATTTGGGGAATGGTTTGGTATAAAAGGTGTTGTGGATCTATTGTTCGGTATAAAAGGTGTTGTTGACTTATTGTTCGGTATAAAAGGTGTTGTTGACTTATTGTTCGGTATAAAAGGTGTTGTTGACTTATTGTTCGTTGTGAAAGGTGTTGTGGATCTATTGTTCGGTATAAAAGGTGTTGTTGACTTATTGTTCGGCATGAAAGATGTTGTGGATCTATTGTTCGGTATAAAAGGTGTTGTTGACTTATTGTTCGGTATGAAAGGTGTTGTGGATCTATTGTTCGGTATAAAAGGTGTTGTTGACTTATTGTTCGGCATGAAAGGTGTTGTGGATCTATTGTTCGGTATAAAAGGTGTTGTTGACTTATTGTTCGGCATGAAAGGTGTTGTGGATCTATTGTTCGGTATAAAAGGTGTTGTTGACTTATTGTTCGGTATGAAAGGTGTTGTGGATCTATTGTTCGGTATAAAAGGTGTTGTTGACTTATTGTTCGGTATGAAAGGTGTTGTGGATCTATTGTTCGGTATAAAAGGTGTTGTTGACTTATTGTTCGGCATGAAAGGTGTTGTGGATCTATTGTTCGGTATAAAAGGTGTTGTTGACTTATTGTTCGGCATGAAAGGTGTTGTGGATCTATTGTTCGGTATAAAAGGTGTTGTTGACTTATTGTTCGGTATGAAAGGTGTTGTGGATCTATTGTTCGGTATAAAAGGTGTTGTTGACTTATTGTTCGGTATGAAAGGTGTTGTGGATCTATTGTTCGGTATAAAAGGTGTTGTTGACTTATTGTTTGGTATAAAAGATGTTGTTGACTTATTGTTCGGTATAAAAGGTGTTGTTGACTTATTGTTCGGCATGAAAGGTGTTGTGGATCTATTGTTCGGTATAAAAGGTGCTGCTCAGGTTTTTATTGCATAGTAATTAATTAATTAAATATCACGCTCGAGGCTGGAGTTTGTGCAGGTTAAAAAAAAAGTTTCCCATCTTTTGTAAAATCCATTTCATACCTTTTGTTGCCATTAATAGGTATGTCGAGTATGGGTAGCCTAAATGCGGTACGGGAATGCAGAATACGATTTTGTCGATGGGTATAAATAAATAAATTAAGATTCCGATGTCGTTTGAACGTTTCTCAAGTAAACGGATGTATTAACATGAAGTTTAACGATGTTGGCTGCACAAAGGTTCATCGCGAAAAGATCACGTGACCGCTACAACCTCACCGAACCGGTTCGCGAATCAAGGTGAAGATTTTATAACGCGCGCGCATCGAACAATGTGTCACGTGACTGCAAATCTAGAACAGGTGAGTGCTCGAAGTATTCATTATAATACTAAACATCGTAGTAAACGTCAAACGTCATTTTGTCCTTTCGTAGAAACCCGAAGGTACTTTTAAAGTTTTTTTTTTGTTTTTTTCTTTAAGGAGTTTCGGACCCGGTCGGGTTCACGTCGGTGTTTTAGATTCAAAAAAGCGAACTTTGTTTGGATTTTGAAAACTTCGTTAAACGTTGTGACGGCGACGATCTTTGTAGCTGGGACTCGCTGCACGCGGAGGTGTTCGTGGGTCATACTTTTCTCGAAGCAACACCTGCGTGAGTCTCGCGCTGCAACTGGTGGAAATGAACGAAGCGTCGTAAACAGGAGAGACCCACGAACGGAGGAATATGAAAGGGGCGCAGCGGGGCGCACCTGGGTCACGTGACGCCGCGGGCGGGCGGGACGTGACCGATCGTCGGACCCTCCCGCGCAGCGCGAGCCCAGGGGACGACGGTGTTCCCGGCGGAATGGCGCGAGACCGCGTGGGTCGTTGCGCGTTCGCGTTCTGGCTCGCGCTCGCCTTCGACGTCGTGGGCTTGGTGGTCGTGTTGGTGGGCGTGTGCGCGCGCGTGCCCTACTACGACCTGCTCGTGTACTGCGGCTCCATCATCATCTTCCTGAGCCTCATCTGGTGGATCTTCTGGTACACGGGCAACGTGGCGGCGCCGCCCGAGGAGCCCCTTCCGCCGCCCGGGGTGTGGAGCGCCCTGGCCGGAGCGGGTCGACTGGCGCGGCGACTCACGGGCAGCATTCGGCATCGCTTGAGCCGGACGTCCGCGTCCGGACGGGTCCAGGAGCTTCCGCTGGACACGTCGTCGGTGTCCGTGGCGACCGATGGAGTCGTTCCGTACCCGGTCAAGACCTCTGTAGTCATCGGTTAGAGCGAGCTACACCAGGTCGTGGCTCCTTGTGGGTCGCTTGGCCTTGGCGCCTCCTCGCTTGGATTGGTGTTCAGATCTCTGGTTCCCAGCTCCGTTCGAAAGTCTCCAACCCAAGCTGTATTGTAGTTTTATATTCATATTCTTTATAGAGAACATGGTTGTCTGAAAGCTTCAAACTTTGCAGTGACATATTGTTCCTGACTTTTGTTTTCCTCGCACCGTTTCATCTCGTGGTCCTTTTCCTGACTTTAACGACCTTTTCGTAAACGCAACACCAAGTTGGGCTTGAGTTCAACCATGAGGACCGCAAAGCCACGGACACTCGATGATCATGACTCCTCTCTCAAAATATGGAGGATTTGGTCCGTGGACCGCCTGGTCGATGGAGACTCGATGGTCATGACTCGGAATATGGAGGATTTGGTCCGTGAACCGCCTGATCGATGGAGACTCGATGGTCATGACTGGCAATATGGAGGATTTGGTCTGTGGATTACCTGATCGATGGGGACTCAGGGAGGATTTCATCCGTGGACCAGCTGATCGCCAGACATTCGATGGTCATGACTAGGAATCTGGAGGATTTGGGTCTGTGGACCAGCTGACCGACAGAACTCGATGGTCATGACTCAGAATACGGAGGAATTTCTCCGTAGATCGCCTGATCGATGGAGACACGGAATATGGAGGATTTGGTTCATGGATCGCCTGATCGATGGAGACACGGAATATGGAGGATTTGGTTCGTGGATCGCCTGATCGATGGAGACTCTGAATATGGAGGATTTGGTTCGTGGATCGCCTGATCGATGGAGACTCTGAATATGGAGGATTTGGTTCGTGGATCACCTGATCGATGGAGACACGGAATATGGAGGATTTGGTTCGTGGATCGCCTGATCGATGGAGACTCTGAATATGGAGGATTTGGTTCGTGGATCGCCTGATCGATGGAGACTCGGAATATGGAGGATTTGGTTCGTGGATCACCTGATCGATGGAGACTCGGAATATGGAGGATTTGGTTCATGGATTTGATCGCTGGACATTCGATGGTCATGCCTCAGAATATGGAGGATCTGGGTTGTTGACCACTTGATCGACTTGTGTACCAACTACTCTGTGTCCGCAGTGTATGATTATTAAAATTGGGGACGTTCAGCGAGCTTGTCCTCTCATTGCTTTCAAACAGAGTTTTGGTATATTTGGTATAAATGTTTTGTTTTTATTTTAATTGTTGCTCTCTTTGTTCTGAAACTGTGTTCATGAACACGGACATGTTTTTCCGCTTCTTCTGAATTCTAAGGCTCAAATTGGACGTGGCATCCAAAGCTGTGAATTTTCTTTGTGGCCTTTTGAAGTCAGTGCCACGTTCAACAAACTGCTTAATTGGCTGTCACTCTGAGCCGGTTCAGGACATCACGTACAATGAGTTTTTGTTTGTTCCATCGCTTTGATAGTCTTTTCAAATGCCAAAAAAAATCGTCTTTTTATTTTTCGATTAATTGTTGGCGATAAAATTATGAAATAGCTCTCGCCATATTTTATGTGTGCACGTGACATATACCCCATTGCTCTCACTCAGCTTCTCTTAACTCGCCCTCTTCTCTGCTTTCCTTTCCCCCACATTCCTACCTTCCTTCCCCTCTCTTCCCTTCCTTCCCACTCTCTCCTCCCTTCCTTCCCACTCTCTCCTCCCTTCCTTCCCCCTCTCTCCTCCCTTCCTTCCCCCTCTCTCCTCCCTTTGTTCCTCCTCTCTCCTCCCTTTGTTCCTCCTCTCTCCTCCCTTTGTTCCTCCTCTCTCCTCCCTTTGTTCCCCCTCTCGCCTCCCTTTGTTCCCGCTCTCTCCTCCCTTCCTTCCCGCTCTCTCCTCCCTTCCGTCCCGCTCTCTCCTCCCTTCCTTCCCGCTCTCTCCTCCCTTCCTTCCCCCTCTCTCCTCCCTTCGTTCCCGCTCTCTCCTCCCTTCCTTCCCACTCTCTCCTCCCTTTGTTCCCCCTCTCCCCTCCCTTTGTTCCCCCTCTCTCCTCGCTTTGTTCCCCCTCTCTCCTCCCTTTGTTCCCCCTGTCTCCTCCCTTCCTTCCTGCTCTCTCCTCGCTTTGTTCCCCCACATTCCTACCTTCCTTCCCCTCTCTTCCCTTCCTTCCCGCTCTCTCCTCCCTTCCTTCCCACTCTCTCCTCCCTCCGTCCCCCTCTCTCCTCCCTTCCATCCCCCTCTCTCCTCCCTTCCTTCCCCCTCTCTCCTCTCTTCGTTCGACTTCTCTCCTCTCTTCGTTCCTCCTCTCTCCTCTCTTCGTTCCACATCTCTCCTCTCTTCGTTCCACCTCTCTCCTGTCTTTGTTCCCCCTCTCTCCTCTCTTCGTTCCACCTCTCTCCTCTCTTCGTTCCACCTCTCTCCTCTCTTTGTTCCCCCTCTCTCCTCCCTTTGTTCCTCCTCTCTCCTCCCTTTGTTCCACCTCTCTCCTCTCTTCGTTCCACCTCTCTCCTCTCTTCGTTCCACCTCTCTCCTCTCTTCGTTCCACCTCTCTCCTCTCTTCGTTCCACCTCTCTCCTCTCTTCGTTCCACCTCTCTCCTCTCTTCGTTCCACCTCTCTCCTCTCTTCGTTCCACCTCTCTCCTCTCTTCGTTCCACCTCTCTCCTCTCTTCGTTCCACCTCTCTCCTCCTTTCGTTCCCCTTCTCTCATCCCTTGCCCCCCCCCCCCACCCCTCTCTCATCCCTTCCTCCCCCCCTCACTCATTCATTCATTTCTCCTCCTTTTTCCCTCCCTTCCTCTTCACCCCTCCCCCATATGTTTTACACCTTTCTGTGTAGTCCCAGATGAAACCAACTCAGTGGTCGAAATGGACCAGAGCCGAATCCCGAGGTGATTGCTATAGTTGATACCGTTTTTGTCTTTGAGCACCCACTCTCTCAAGTAAAAGTTGTTCATTGACGACTCCCTGAAAAACACCAAGACAAGTTAACATTAAATGGAGAATATTTTCACATTTTTAATTTCCTTTTATTTATAGCAATTGATCCTGTAATTATGTGAGTTTGGGCTGCTACCTTTTGATTGCACAGTTGAATGTAATTCCTCGTGAATCCACTTTTCAGTAAAGTATGAACACTCATTCAGTCCTTGTTGCTATTTCTGTTTGAATTTCAGCTTTGGGCCTCTGATTTAAAAACGAATCCTCTTTTAATGTATTATATCATTACACGTCCTATATCCTCAATCCTCATGATTCATGTTGCCCCTCCTAGCCCCATTAACCTGCCAAGGGGTCATGGCTGTCATTTTTACATTTATATGTAATGGTGTCAACCGAATGAGGACAACAACAGGGTATGTTCTCCCGGAACATGATGGCTTTACTTCATCAGTTTCTGGCAATTTAGGAACCCATATCTGAAGGCCAATTGCTCGCCTTTGAGATTCCTTGTCTGATTCAATTGCAAGTGCATTAACTTTTGACAATTTGTTGTCTTTGTACTCCACAGACACGACATTGAATTAAAGATAAAGAGCTGGAACGGATGTTGTGCTGGTTGTCTCATCTGACAACACTGGTTACCTCCAACACCGAAGGTGGACGGAGGTTGTGTTTTCACCCATGTTTTGTGTCTGTCTGTCTGTCTGTCTGTCTGAGGAGAATATCTCAAAAGGTTGTGGATGGATTCAGACAAAACTTGGTGGAGAGTTTGGGTGTGTGACTAGGACAAATTGATTCGATTTTGCTGAAGATCTGGAACCGGATGCAGATCGGAGAATTTTTAGCGATTCTTCACAATTGAGAGAGAGGGCCAAAAACGATATTTGGTACGATATCTCAAAAAGTCATGGACGGGTTTGAACAAAACTTGGTAGTAACCCAAAGGCAAGACTGCTTCCCCACCTGGATCTTTTGGTCTCCTTATTCTCCGGATTGTGGAATAACCTCCCCTTGTCTATTGTCTCGTCCTCCTGACTTCGGTCTTTCAGATACGCCGTCCATCACTAACTCATACACTCACTCATTTGCATCCACGGTCTCTTCTACATATGCTGATTCTTTCTCGTTTCCTTCCTCTACCGACCCTTGTGATTCGTTTCTGTGTTATTCCTGCTTTGTTCCTTGTGCACATCCACCGTCCGCCACCACCATACCCTTCAGTAGTTTGTAAACCTGCTGTCCTTTGTCGTTTGGCAGCTCCATGAGCCAACACCTTTGTATAAACAGGCAGAAGCATTTTTGTAGCTGATAATTAGGATCAACAGGTCGGATTTGGACCTTGGTCAAATAAAATCCAAAATTCCTGGCCTATTAAATATATGGTGGCATTGCAGGAATGGAATATGCTGTGCAATATTTAAGTTTAGAAGTTGGAATATTTATTTTTAAAATTTATATGCATTTGTAACTTCCTTGTCCTGTCTATATCTGGGTTTTTTTCATCTTTTCTCCCCACAAAAACCCTTTGAGAGTGACATTTTGCGTATTCCAGAAACGTGAAGACATACGTAAACTCAAAAGCAGTGTGTGCATGTATTTGTGCACGCATACGTGTGAACTCTGTTTCACCTGGAATGACGTGGCCGAGCGTGGAAGTGATTCTGGCTGCGGGATACATCAATGTGGGGCATGAAGAGCCATATGGAGCTGTAGCCATTGGCTGTCGCTGATCGGACCCTGCCCCCTGAACAGTTATGGTGAATTTGTGATTAAAAAGAGCTGAGAGAGAGTATGAGTGGGTGTTAAGGAACCGAGGTGCGTCATGGAGCACTGTAGCATCCTGACTTCTGAAGGCCTGTTTTGCTCAACCTTTGTGTACGCTGTGCAGCCATGCGGCTGAGAGCGAGTTTGACTCTCCAGGCGCGCCATTGCCCAGTCTGTTACTCTTACCTGTAACCTCCTTTCTGTCTTACCTCCTTTCAGCCTACCCAGAAACACGTGACCAGAACAAATTGAGATACTTTCACAAAAGCCGAGGCCTAAAATTGCTCTCAATTCCCTTTTGTGTTTGTTTATGTTTGTGCTGTGTTTAAGCTTCTAGATTTGTGACATTTACAAATTCTCCGTACATGTTCATTTTTTTTCTAGCTTTGCTTCTTTGTGGGTTCACTTTAAATTAATTTTATTTAAAACTGTGGAAGTATTTTTGTATAAATATATTATCCCTCTACACAATTAATTTAAATTGGGAAATTAATTTTCAGTTTATCTTTTTCACAAGCAGTCCTTGCGTGTTTCATTCCTGCACAAATTGTTGAGTTGAATGAACATGTGGAGGTGGTCAGTTGGGTACATTGCACTAAATAATAATGATTTGATTTTTCTGCTTGGTTACAATGGTCCTCAAGACCAGCTTTGTAACAGCAAGCGTTATACTTGTACATATATACAGAGAGGGACGAGGTCAATCTATAATAAGAGAATGTGTGTCAGTCAGTGTGTCTCCTCCATAACTCCAAAACCATGAAATCTAGCAGCCCGAAACTTTGCATTCATACTCGGCAAACTCCAAGGGAGTGCATGAATGAAAACTGGGAGTTTGGGTAAATTTAAATACCCCCTTTGACGATAATTAAGGGCTTTATTAAATTAAAACAAAAACCGGCTTTATCCTTGGTCAGCCCATGTTCACCTCACAGGGGTCTTAATTTGCCATTTTGTTTCGGTCTAATAAAAAAAGGCCTTGCCTTGGAACCATGATTACCTCTCATGGACTAATTAAAGTATCTAATCAAAATCTACATTCAGATTTTAGGATCAGATCTGGTGGATTAAATAAGTGTCAAAATCTGGGGTGAAATCTGAATATTTAAAGAAACTACCGATTCTTATAACGAAGCATCTATCTTGCTAGCAATAAGCGAGGCTGTGCTCCCTCTTTCTCCATATTTACACAAGAAAATGTAAAATTACCAAACATTAACTTAACTTTTTCCACTGTTCTGTTTTTCTACTTTTTTCCCAAAGAGTAACTTTACTGAGTGTAATGAAAATAACTAAGCAGGCTAAAATACCCGCTGCGTGAGCAGTGGACATGGTAACCGCGGCTCAGTTCTCCGTGGGAACATCCCCAGAATTAGGAAGGCAAAATAAAGGATTGCATAAAATAAAGGATTGGAGGATTACAATGAGTAAAGGAATGGGATAAGTGGACTACGAGTTTAAGAGATAATTGAAAAAATGTTTTCAGTGGCTACAAAGCAATGCATCCCCACAACACGGCAGGGTGGCCGAGAGGTACTCGCACTCGCTATAAGCTGTCTAGCCTGGCTTCGAATTATTTCACCTTTTTGTGTGATCTGCTTTCACTTAGGATGTTATTCATTACAAGCCTGGAGTGCTGTTATCTTCTATATTAAAAGTGAATGAGACATTGTTTGTGACATTATTTACTCCTCTGAGCTCCCAAGGTTATAGTCAGGTTCACTATGCTTTTTCGTTCAAAATCATGGTAGATTAGCAAACCTATACATTTTTGGAAACGTTATTACATGGAAAATCTGAAAATCAATGTTTACATTTGCCAATTCCGACCAATTCGATTCGACCAATTCGACCAATTTGACCATTCGACCAATCGCTTCGATCGACCATTCGATCGATTTGATTCGATTCATCGAATTCGATTCGATCGACCATTCGACCAATTCAATTTGCCAATCAATTTGACCGACCTTTGCTTGTGTGGAACGGACTGTGAAAACGATGCGGACTATATTGTCGGATACGACACACAGGACAGTGATGACGAACTCTAAATGGCATATTCTGTAATCGTGTATGTTTGATGCCATTGACCGCCTGTGTATATTTTGTCATTGACTGACTGTGTAGATGTGAAGTTATACTGACTGCATGTGTATATATGATTTTGCTGACTGCCTGTGTATGTTTGGTGATATGAATTATTGTGACACATTTTGATGTTATTAACTGCCTGTACAAAATGATAACATGTATTTGATTATGCAACTTATCGCGAATATAAAGACAGTATTTTGCAATTCAAAACCTTTGATTCGTGTCTTTCCATTCCCCATAGCACTAATTTGATACTTTCATTGGATTCCTTGTCCCTGAAAATATAGGTTTAGTATATTTTAAAAAGTTTTTAGGGTAATTAGAGGCAGAAATAGAACAAAATATGTATTTTACAGTGGCCATTTTGAAAATCCAAAATGGCCGCCATACAGGTATCTCTCCAAATGTAAACATTGATTTTTAGTTTCCTTATGCTATAACCTTTCCAAAAATGTATAGGTTTGCTAATCTACCATGATTTTGAACGAAATATAATTTATTGACATAGTGAACCTGACTATTAATTGCAACTAAACTTTATAGGATAACATTTTCTACCACAATAGAGGTAGAAAATGTGATTCTACCACAATATTACTGGAGGTCCAGCATAATACTACTTGGGGTTGGTTGGGAGTCGAAGTAGGGGTGTGGGGAGGGAGGAAGCAGGAGAACGGGTGGGATGAGGGAGGGGAATTGGTGGGAGGTGGGATGAGGGAGGGAGGTGGGGTGGGAGGAGGTGGAAAGAAGGAAGGACGGGGACGGGTGGGATTAGGGAGGGACCCGGCAACGCCGGGTACCTTTGCTAGCGAGAAATAAAACTAAAAGAGAAGGAATAGGGCAGAGGTTTTTTATTGGTTTGGGGAATAAGGGAAAGTAGTTTGGAAATGGATGGAGTTGTTCATGAGCCAGGGGTGCAGCATCATGGGGAACGCACTGCATTGTCTTTCAGTGAAGAGCAGGAGTGTTTAAAACTTTCAAAATGGCTGATGTCTTTTTCTAGTGAGTGACTTTTTATCTTGTCTTTGTCTTTCCCTTATTTTCTCTGAAATGCCTCTGTCGGTAATAAGTGGAAATCTGATATGGATTGGAACTGTCTGGATAATTTGTGTACTTTTGTCTTGGAACTGTGCCGGCAGAATATGTGAACTAGATTTGACCCAGCCTGGCCCAACAGCAGGATGTGTGTGGGTGTAAAGAGCAATGTGGAGCTATCCATTGACTGGTGCCAAGCAGCCCTTATGTTGCATTAAAATTTGATTGAAAAGGAGATTATGGCTCAGAGTGGAATGTGGTGGAGTATAAATGAAGGAACCACTGTGTATTTTGTGGTGTTTTGCGGACTGTTGTGAGCAGAAGTCTCAGCAATGATTATATTCAGGAGTCCCAGTAATCAAATCGGGAATTCCGATGATCCAAATGACTTTCTCAAAGGATTGATTCACCATAGCCTTATTGGGCCAAAACAATTTGCTGTGATGCATTCTCAATGAATAGCCAAGCAATATAACCCTTGCAATTGTGATCATACATTTACTTCATGCAAGATCAACTGCTCAGCATTTATACATACAGGAGTTTGAACAAGAACGAAGGGGGATTTGAACAAGCCCCCCCTTCCCACGCCTCCTCCCCCCAAGCCCTCTCCCTCCCACACATCTCCCGATGTCCCTGCTCTCAAATGTTGTGTTTGTGTCCTTCCCCCTCTCTCCCCATCTTGTCTACCGCTCCCCTTATTATATGTTTTATGTGTCGGTTTCTCTTTCTGTGTGATTCATGTTAGCTCTTTCACGAGCCTCAATCTTGTATCGAAAAAATAAAATAAAAGAAAAATAAAAGAAAAAAATCGGAATTTTTTTTGGAGGAAACCCATTGTCCTTCAGGCATTTTATGTTTATTGTGTCACCCACAGACAAACGGACCCAAGCTGTCTCAACTTGCTCAGCCTCTAGGTAGGCCGCTAGCTCGGCCTCAATGACCTTTAGCGAATAAAGATACTTAAATGAGTCTTTACACATGAATAATGTATCCCATGGCCTGTCTGATTTTTCTAGCCATCAGATTATATGTAGACTGCATATTGGATTGTTTATAACTTGTATTTGTGGCTCGTATGTGATTTATCCTGGCCATGACTTCATGTGTGACGTGCAATATTGCCACCGACACACTCACGGCCAATGGTGACCTTCATTTGATGCATAACCCCATTCCTCACTGTCACTAATGTTGTTTAATACTTGTCTGAGGGAAATTTGGAGAGAATTGGATGTACTTGCACATGGGCTTAGAGTTTCTGCTCTGTACACCTACCGGAAGTAAATTTTATAATCACAAATTAACATATTCCATCCAGTGATAATGGCATAATCATTATATTATTGTGGATGCCGGGTTCGTCGACTTAATAAGGGGGGGGGGTTTATGCCCCGTTCCCCCTTGAACTCCGGTTCCACTGAGGCCACGGACCGCGAGCGACTAAGCTCATGATTGACCGATTGCTAAGCAATTCCGATCGCCAACCTCCGAGCCACATGCCGAAGAGTTTGCTGGTCAATTAATCCCAAATACTTTCAAGACATGCGGCCGAAGAGCTTGGGGATCGAACCCTCGCTTTCACACACCTTATTGCGTGCCGAGCGGATTTGCACGGTGTGGAAAGCGGCGTTACCTCACGTGATTTACGGAGCCGATTCAAGCCAAATTCGGTCTCGGATGATGCTCGGCCAATGGTGAAAAGATGTACCCGAACAGGTTTGAAAGTAACAACAAAAATGTACAGCCTTTTATTTAGAAGGCACAGAGAAACAAAGATGAAGATGCAACCTTGTCAATCCTTACCTAATGATAAACCCCACAAGTGCCTTCACACTCTCACACACAGGGAATGACACACTGGTTATTCTCGTACCGATGTACGTGCTGGGATTGCCTCGAGGATGGCTGCGGCTGTGCGCAGCGCGCAGTTCGATCCTCGATCCGGACGTGCAGCCTGGACGAGGTATCTGGACGACGAACTTCAGCACAGGTAGATGAACTTCAGCGCAGGTTGGATGAGCTTCAACGCAGGCAGGGCTAGATTCAGTGCAAGTGGGACGACCATCTTCAAGATGAGTCGCGGGAGGGGCCAACGCTTGCAGGTCCACCGGATCAGAGCAAGAGATCGGCGAAGAGCGATGGGTGTCGGGCGTTGACGCAAAAAGCAAGAGCAGTCTCATTGTCGAAGTACAAAGCAAGAGGCTGAAAATGTCGTCGGTGAAGCAAGATGCAAGAGGGTCTTGTCGAAGCACAAAGCAAGAGCGTGTTGTCGGCGAGGCAAAATGCAAGAGGGTCAAAATGCGATGGGCGGGAGTTTTTATCAGACCCGAAAAGCTTCTAGAATGTTCCACAGCCTCCCATTGGCTGAGGTTGGTCACGTGCTGGCTTTCAATCCTTCCTCCTCCGAGGAAGGTTTCAGTCCTCCTTCCCCCTTTCATTCGGGGAGGTTTCACAACCCATTGGTCACTTGTTGGTGACCTGCCCCCGACCCATCATTGGTCACGCCCTCCTGCTCATTAAAAATGTCTTATCTCCACCACACGGAGGTTTGAAATCCTGCCTAAATCAACGCATATTGGTGTGGATTATTACACAATGGGAAGGGGCTAATCTTTACATTCAATAAGAAATAACTAACTACTGCAGGCTACATGTTGTCGTGCAATTAACTATAGGGGGTTTGCCTTTGTGGCAAAACCGCAACAATATTAACATTGTTAAAAAATAATATTAATTATCCTTACTATAATTCACAGAATGATGTGTGTTTGTTTGTAGTGCTACTCCTCCGACATTTCTGGCTGATTACATCCAAACCTGTTACATAGGATCAGCATAACCCCAGTAACACAGAGGGGTGTTTTTATCTTTGCCGGTGATCTTGATGAGGTGGGGAAGGAGGGAGAGAGAGGAAGGGGATGGGATGCAAAGTCTCCAAATAAATGTGTATTGTGTGGTGCCACCTTCAGGTGGGAGAGGGAATTACAAGTCCCATCCTTTACAGTACAATATTCCGGTCCCCACATTTTCCAATACAGTGAGCTTTGAATTATAACAAGTGGGCATGTTTTTGCTTCATACACACAACCCAGGTTATTTTTTGAATTTTTGGGAGTGACTGAAGCAGCTGCCAGTTGGCTATACACCACCCAAACAAAGGTATATGTCAGAAGAATGTGTTGCATGCTTCGAACAAGATCACCCGTAGGTTGGGTACTCTGCTCATGATAATAATAAGGATAAACATAGGGCCAATACCCCTGGCACTCACCTGATAGAATAAACAGTATACTGCACTGACTAAAGGTATTTTTAACCAATTTCAATGGTTGCTACAAGACAGGTCAGCTAACAGTAGAATCATACTAACATAATCATAAGACTTTAAATAAACAAACAAAAAAATTCCTATTTTGGGGGGCAACCCCCCTCCCCTCCCATCCCGTGTACCTCCTCAGACCCCAATTTTTCAAATGCCTTGAACAAACATTGGTACATCACGGATGATGAAGGTTGTGGTGACGTTTCATCAAAATGATGTGTGTAGGTTCTGAGAAAAAAGCAAATACCTATTTTGGGGGGGTCAAACCTGGACGCACTTCACCCCCCGTAGACCATCTTGGACCCCGATTTTTTAAATGCCAGGAACAAACTTTGGTACAACACGGGTGATTAAGGTTGTGGTCAAGTTTAATCAGAATTGCATATGTAGTTTCTGAGAAGGAAGCAAATACCTATTTTGGGGGGCAACCTCCCACACCCCCGCCCCCCGTAGATCCCCAAAGGATTTTTTTTTTAATGTCGTGATCAAACGTTGGTACATCACGTGTGATGAAGGTTGTGGTCAAGTTTCACCGAAATTGTGTTTGTAGTTTCTGAGAAGCGAGCAAATATCTATTTTGGGGGGTCAAACCTGGACCCACTTGACCCCCCGTAGACCCTGAAAGAGGCAGATTTTTTCTTAATACCGTGAACAAACTTTGGTACATCACGGGTGATGAAGGTTGTGGTCAAGTTTAATCAGAATTGCATATGTAGTTTCTGAGAAGGAAGCAAATACCTATTTTGGGGGGGGGGGCAACCGCCCACCGCCCGCCCCCCCCGTAGATCCCCAAAGGGGCAGTTTTTTTTTTTATGTCGTGATCAAACGTTGGTACATCACGTGTGATGAAGGTTGTGGTCAAGTTTCACCGAAATCGTGTTTGTCGTTTCTGAGAAGAGAGCAAAGATCTATTTTGGGGGGTCAAACCTGGACCCACTTGACCATCCGTAGACCCTCAAAGAGGCAGATTTTTCTTAATACCGCGAACAAACGTTGGTACCTCATGGGTGATGAAGGTTGTGGTCAAGTTTCACCGAAATCGTGTTTGTAGTTTCTGAGAAGGAAGCAAATACCTATTTTGGGGGGGGGAGGGCAAACCTCCCACCCACCCCCGCCCCCCCCCCGTAGATCCCCAAAGGAGCAGATTCTTTTTTAATGTCGTGATCAAACGTTGGTACATCACGTGTGATGAAGGTTGTGGTCAAGTTTCACCGAAATCGTGTTTGTAGTTTCTGAGAAGAGAGCAAATATCTATTTTGGGGGGTCAAACCTGGACCCACTTGACCCCCCGTAGACCCTGAAAGAGGCAGATTTTTTTTTAATACCGTGAACAAACTTTGGTACATCACGGGTGATGAAGGTTGTGGTCAAGTTTAATCAGAATTGCATATGTAGTTTCTGAGAAGGAAGCAAATACATATTTTGGGGGGGCAACCTCCCACCCCCGCCCCCCCGTAGATCCCCAAAGGGGCAGATTTTTTTAAATGTCGTGATCAAACGTTGGTACATCACGTGTGATGAAGGTTGTGGTCAAGTTTCACCGAAATCGTGTGTGTAGTTTCAGAGGAAAAAGCAAATTCCTATTTTGGGGGGTCAAACCTGGATCCGCTTTGACCCCCGTTACACCCCCTTAGACCCCGATACTATTTAATGCCGTGAACAAACCTTAGTCACAACACAACATGTATCATTTGTGCCAAATTTTCTCGCAATCCCATCAGCGGTTTCGGAGAAGAAGTTTCAAGTACTGACTGATGGACGGACGGACGGACAGATTACGCTGCATCACATAAGCTCCCCTGAACACCGTTCCAGGTGAGCCAATAATATGACCAAGTTTAAAGCATCATTCATAAGCTAAACGAGTTTGAAAATATATAATTAAGGTACAGTAACTGAATACAAATGTAACTCAGCTCTGCATATATGTACATGCATATTATCCCCCCTGGCCTCCAGTAAAATAAAATATGGATGTTTCTAGTAAAGCAGAATACGTTAATCATGTACAATAAAACTATAATATGTTTTATTCGTTTTGCATAATACTCTCACGTGTATGGGGGTAGGTAATGAAATACTGTAGTCCAGATAGGATTGTATAGATTAGCGTGCACCGTATGCCGTGTGGCCACCTTCATGTATCGAAGTCGGGGCCGGATGTCCGGGTAAGTGTTATGTGTCTCCATGTGGGGGGTGGAGCTATGCTAATTAGTTAGGACATATGGATAAAATTCCCAGTGTGTAATCGCCTCTGTATTTTTTCCCTTCGTTATTATAAAGCACACTCAGCCAGCTATGCGATCGGCACGTAATTATAAAAGAACATAATCGCTGATGATACCCAGGCACCACTACACCAACCTGCTCAAATCTTCTCAATGGGCGCCAAGTGTGGCCGTGAGGCCACGCCCCGAAGGACAATTGGTTGGGATGATTCGATGGCGCTCGTTGATTGGAGTGCGGGTGACGTCTGATAGAACATTCTAGCATCGGAGCAAAAAGGCAGGACATCGCCATTTTCACTCTCTCCTGGTCCTGGGTTTCATCGCGAACAGACGCATTCTCTCTTGGTCCGGGCTCTGGGCTGTGATCACAGGAAGTCGCATTCGCGCTCTCTCTGTTCCTGGCTGGTGGAAGCGGTCGCATCTCTCTCTCTCTCTCTCTCTGTCTGTCTGTCTGTCTGTCTGTCTGTCTGTCTCTCTGTCTGTCTGTCTCTCTGTCTCTCTCTCTCTCTCGTTTGGTCCAAGCGTTCGTGCCATTGTTCTCTCTCCCCCTGGGCCATCGGCGGAGGAGGGATTTTGGCTACCTCGCACGGACTGGTGGTTGTGGCGCGACTACACGCCCTCAGTCATTTTCCCGCGCAGGACCTGGGACCCAGTCGACGACCATCAGGGTT
This sequence comes from Myxine glutinosa, assembly GCF_964187855.1. Classification (NCBI taxonomy): domain Eukaryota; kingdom Metazoa; phylum Chordata; class Myxini; order Myxiniformes; family Myxinidae; genus Myxine; species Myxine glutinosa. The sequence continues at coordinate 74,104,839 of NC_136263.1, forward strand.
CGAGGGTCGTATGAGGGAGACCAGAGATGAGTACCAGCCAATGCACCACACTACATATTTATTTTTACTTTCGTTTATTTATCCCTGTGTCATGTAATAAAGTCTGATTGGAGGATCTCTCATTTAGGAATCCAGTTTACCATACCTTTTGTTATCCTGGCATTGAGTTTTATTAAACCTTTATTTGTTACATTTTTAATCCCTTGTGTTCTGTCTTGTTATTTTGTTGTGGGTATGAGGACGCCCAGTGAAATCCGTACAGGTAAGCCTTGCTACCTTGCTACCCTCCACCCCCCCCCCCCCCCCCCCCGCGCGTGTAAAAGTAACCACCATAGTTTGGGTATACGCCTTGGAGTTAAAGCTCGTTTGGTCATCTGTCGCCCTGAGGTCTTCACTACAGTGTCGACACACGACAATACTATCTGTGTCATGTCAGTCTGCCTGTTTTGTATGCACTCCTAAACCGCTCGACGAAATGAGTTGAAACTTGCGGTTGTACTCGGGGTGTGCAGTGATTTATATATATATATATATATATATATATATATATATATATATATATATATATATATATTTGGAAAGTTGGGATAGTTACATTTGTATTTTAACAATAAACGGAGAAAATTATCATACAATATTGTATGTTGGTTTTTACTTGCATTTTAACATGAACAATTCTCTGTATGAAACCCATTTGCTACAGACTCTGATTTTAAAGCTCAACTTAAAAAGCAAACAGGGTCCGGACTCTGGACATTGTCGACAGGAACAAGTGAATCCTCTTGGATTGCGCTGAGGTTCGGGCATGGAATTTCTAGGAGGAAGTATAATTTGTATGCAATGAAAGTACATGTAATATGGGATCGAGTAAGATCGAGTAAGCTTCACCAGTGCGCGTGCGCGAATTTACGTCACGTCGGCAGCGAGAAGGCGTTCCCCAACACGAACCAATCAGGAACTGCCACGCCCACTTATATGATCTCAGAATTCCTGTGACAGGAATTAGCGTTACACTGGCTGGAAGTCATTCGCTAGAGGCGCTTCCTCAGCGCCAATCACCAGTGCGCGTGCGCGAATTTACGTCACGTCGGCAGCGAGAAGGCGTTCCCCAACACGAACCAATCAGGAACTGCCACGCCCACTTATATGATCTCAGAATTCCTGTGACAGGAATTAGCGTTACACTGGCTGGAAGTCAATCGCTAAAGGCGCTTCCTCAGCGCCAATAAAGCATTCACGGACAATCGGCAGGAATTTCAGATTATGAACGTTTCTTTCAATATGTGAAAAAAAAAAATGCTTCCAAAGAAACCAAATATTGGCAGGAAAATGAATAGTAGGAAGCAAACACGTGGTCAGAACGGTGGAGTGCCAAGAGCATCAGCAACAGCCTTTTAGGTCGAACAGCTGACCATGTGGCCCAGGAATTAGAGAGCTAGGAGCATCAGCAAGAGTACGCTCAGTGGACAAAACATGAGGACCACCTTCCTAACATTGAGTTGCACCCCCGTTTGCCCCCAGAACAGCCTCGATTTTTTGGGGCATGTTGGAACAGCCTCTACAAGGTGTCGGAAGCATTCCACAGGGATGTTGGCCCATGTTACCTCCAATGCTTCCCACAGTTATGTCAAGTTGGCTGGTAGTGGATCTCTACTCCGAATAGCTTGTTCCATCTGATCCCACAGATGCTCAATTGGATTGGGATCTGGTGACTGGGTATGCCACTGCAGTAAGCTGGATTCACTGTCATGTTTGTGGAACCATTCCTGGACAATCTTAGTCCTGTGGCATGGGGCATTGTCCTGCTGAAGATATCCATTCGCAGATGGATACGCTGCTGCCATGAAGGGATGCACCTGATTGGCAATGATGATCAGATATCCTGTGATGATGATCAGATCAGATGATCAGATCAGATCAGATATCAGATATCCTGTTAAAATGCATTCAAACGTTGCTCCACTTTTATCAAGGGGCCTAATGTCTGCCATGAAATCACACCCCACACCACCACACCATCACCAGCCTGCAATGTTGACACACGCATGATGGATGCATGTACTCATGTATTTTTCTCCATACCCTAGTCCTCCCATCAACGTGAAATAGCAGGAACCGGCATTCATCAGAACAGGTAATGTTTTTCCAATCCTCCAGTGTCCGGTGTTTTCATTCCTTAGCCCACTGCAACCGCAGGTTCTTGTTTTTTTTTGCTGAAATAAGAGGAACTCTGTCCGGTCATCAGCTGCCTTACCCCATTCATGTCAAGGTACGACAAGTTGTGCAGTCTTTTATGGGTCTTTCAGCACCAATATTGTACTGGACTGTCAGTTGACTACCTGTGGCATGTCTGTTGCTCTGCACAATTCGTGTCAGCCTCCTTTGGCCACTTTCATCAATGAGCTGTTTCCGACCACTGACCACTGCGGTTGGCTGGATGTCCTTTGAGTGGTGGGCCATTCTTGATACACACAGGAAACTGTTGAGCGTGACAACCCAGTAGCGTTGCAGTTTTTGACACGCTCAAACCCGTGCACCTGGCACCTACTACCGCACCCCGTTCAAAGGCACTTAAATATTTTGTCTTGACCATTCATCCTCTGAATGGCACACATCCACAATCCATGTCTCAATCGTCTCAGGGCTTAAAAATCCTTCTTTAACCTGTCTCCTCCCCTTCATCTACACTGACTGAAGTGGATTTAACAGGTGCAATCCATAAGGGATCACAGCTTTCACTTAGATTCACCTGATCAATCTATTTCATGGACAGAGCAGGTGTTCGTCATGTCTCGTACAGTGTATATCTTTGTGTGGAATCTAAAACTCAACATTGTTGGAATCTTGCACACTGAGGCCAAAGCATAGGGTCTGTTCCTTTTGCATCACAGCAGGTCAGAGGTCTCTGCCTTTAAACCCCTTCCTCTCAAATATTGCTCCCTCTGCTTTCTCAGTCCTCCGACCCTTCCTATCAACTCCAGCATGCATGTGTTCTTCTAATACACCTCTCCTGGTTAAATTTCCAAAAATCTAGGCTGACTGCACACCTCAACTCTTAGTTCAGATCGCTTCTGGCATCTATGGAACCACCTTCCACAGGCCGTTCTTTCTCACTCTTCCTTTCAGGGCGTCAAAGCAGCCTGTGCACTGCCACACATGGAAGATGGTGGAGGGATTGACCTCAACATCATGGCTGATGATCTTTATTTCCCCCATTAATCCTTCCTAACCCAATCCGCTTACTAGCTGGTGTCAGTTTTTTTTTTCCTCCCCCTCTCTCTCTCTCTCTCTCTGTCTCTGTCTCTGCCTCTGCCTCTGTCTCTGTCTCTGTCTCTGTCTCTGTCTCTGTCTCTCTCTGTCTCCCTCCCCCTCTTTCCCTTTCCCTCTGTCTCTCTCTTTCCCTTTCCCTCTCTTTCCCTTTCCCTTTCCCTCTCTCTCTCTTTCCCTTTTCCTCTCTCTCTCTCTTTCCCTTTTCCTCTCTCTCTTTCCCTTTCCCTTTTCCTCTCTCTCTCTCTCTCTTTCCCTTTTCCTCTCTCTCTTTCCCTTTCCCTTTCCCTCTCTCTCTCTTTCCCTTTTCCTCTCTCTCTCTCTCTCTTTCCCTTTTCCTCTCTCTCTTTCCCTTTCCCTTTTCCTCTCTCTCTCTCTCTCTTTCCCTTTTCCTCTCTCTCTTTCCCTTTCCCTTTTCCTCTCTCTCTCTTTCCCTTTCCCTTTCCCTCTCTCTCTCTTTCCCTTTTCCTTTCCCTTTCCCTCTCTCTCTTTCCCTTTCTCTTCCCCCCCTCTCTCTTTCCCTTTCCCTCTCTCTCTCTTTCCCTCTCTCTCTTTCCCTCTCTCTCTTTCCCTTTCTCTTCCCCCCCTCTCTCTTTCCCTTTCCCTCTCTCTCTCTTTCCCTCTCTCTCTTTCCCTCTCTCTCTCTTTCCCTCTCTCTCTTTCCCTCTCTCTCTCTTTCCCTCTCTCTCTTTCCCTCTCTCTCTTTCCCTCTCTCTCTTTCCCTCTCTCTCTTTCCCCCTCTCTCTTTCCCTCTCTCTCTTTCCCTCTCTCTCTTTCCCTCTCTCTCTTTCCCTCTCTCTTTCCCTCTCCTTTCTCTCTCTCTCACCTGGTCATCTATTCCCCTTACTGGTTAGTCGTACACAATTGTTGATCCGCCACGCCACTGTCAATTTAACTTGGCTCTTCCACGAGCCTCACTCATTTGGAGAGAAAAATCCATCAGGAATTGGGGGGGTTGGAGGGAGATTGCAAGAACTGTTCTGGCAATAAAAATCAGGCCACCAACTGTTTTGCGATGAGAGCAACAGCTGATCTTCATGGTGATCAATCTTCAAAATGATGAATACTGCACATGGATGGAGAATAGAAAAAAGTACCAACGACATTTGTCAAACTTTTTTGTCATTCCTCTTTTTTTTTAAATAATATAAAAAATAGAAGAGTTGTTCCCTGGCTGCAGCGGAAGATGAACTAAGTGTTTTGGCATCCGATGGTAAAATGGTTAGTTCATCTTCCATCACTACAGGGAGCAACGCTGCTCAAAGCTCTTATCACGACATTATCAAACTGTACTTTGAACTTGAAAGTAAAAATGGAAATAAATTCGAGGCCATTTGCAAACTCAACATACTGTGGAACATTCCATTAGAAATGAGACCGAAAGAGGGGCAAAGTTCAAAGAACAGACTGTTGGAAGTACAGTATTATATTTGAAAAACTTGTACCGAAGCGGTTTGGCAAGCACGTGCTTCTCTACAGCCAAAGCTGCCAGAATATGGGTGAATATTGCTGCCTGTGAATGAAGCTATGTCAGCGATGTGAGCATCATAAAGAATAAACTACATGCGAACGAGATAGCTCTTACTCCGATGATGGGATAAACCTCGCTGGCATCAACGTAAATCATTAGGGATGTCCTAGTTGGTTAGTAAATCAAAGGAAGGCCCAAAGCGCCCCTCCCTTTATATAAAGGATCGTTTCTCCTTATGCAGCTTTAACATGGGGACTGAAAATAGGTTTCTCGGCTTCTACTGGACGAAATCGGCTGAAAATTTCAGAAGTAAATACTTCGTACATTGAGGTCAAATTTTCCAAATTTCAGCAACGTCAGTCTATGCATTCTTGAGTTTTATTAAGAAAACCCTCAATTTCATTATGGTGTCTGTCCGTCCGTCCGTCCAAAATGTGTTGGAGCTCATATCTCAAAAGTTATACATCGAAACTAGCTGAAACTTGGAATATACATCGGCCAATAAGTCTAATCAATGGCTTTCGAAACAAATTCAAAATCTGCGCTCATTAAGGTCTACGGGGCAGGGGGTGGGGGGCGGGGGGTTGACTCCTTCCTCCTAAAATAGGTCTTTTCTCTCTTCTCTGAAACTACACACATAATGTTGATGAAACTTGGCCACAAGCTTCATATCTGATACCTAACAAAGGTGTATTGACAGCATCAAATTCTGAGCACATTAACTGGGTTTATTGGGGAGGGCAGGGTTGACCCCACCCCCCGCCCCCTCCCAAATAGGTATTTCCTCTCTTCTCCGAAACTGCACACATGATTTTGATGAAACTTGGCCATAAGCTTCATCACCCGTGATGTACATGTACCAATGTTTGTTCATGGCTTAAAAAAAAATCAAGGTCTAAGGTGGTCTGTGGGAGGTTTGACCCCACCCGAAATAGGTATTTGCTCTCTTCTCCAAAACTACACCCCAATTTTGATGAACCTTGGCTAGAAGCTTCAGATCTGATGCCTAACGAAGGTGTATTGACCGCATCAAAATCTGAGAACATTGTCGGGATTTACGGGGGAGGGAGGTGTTAACCCCCAAAATAGGTATTTGCTCTCTTCTTCGAAACTGCAAACATAATTTTGATGAAACTTAGCTACAAGCTTCATATGTGATACCTATTGAAGGTGCATTGACCGCATCAAAATCTGAGCACATTAAAGGGGGTTTAACCTCCCAAAATAGGTATTTACTCTCTTCTCCGAAACTACACACACAATTTCAATGGAACTTGATCACAATCTTCATCACCAGTGATGTGCCAAAGTTTGTTCACGGCATTAAAAAATATCAGGGTCTGAGGGAGTCTGTGGGGGTTTTGAGTGGCTGTTGCTCCTGATCCAGGTGAGCTTCAGGACCCAGTGTCCTATTTTTGCTTGGCTCATCGGCGCGTTTCCCAAAATGTTGGACATCGAAAAATTTCGACTCCGGTAGTAATTCTTGGAAAAAATGCCAGGGGCATAGAAACGGCCCCTTAATATTACATGTGGAATGTGGCAAACTATAGAAAAGACGGGACATTATTGGGGAAAATGCCAGGGGCATAGAAAAGGCCCATTTATATTGTATGTGGAATGTGGCAAACTCGATAAAAGAAGCGACATTATTGGGGGAAATGCCAGCCAGGGGCATAGAAAAGGCCCCTTTATATTACATGTGGAATGTGGCAAACTCGATCAAAGAAGGGACATTATTGGGGGAAATGCCAGCCAGGGGCATAGAAAAGGCCCATTTATATTGTATGTGGAATGTGGCAAACTCGATAAAAGAAGGGACATTATTGGGGGAAATGCCAGCCAGGGGCATAGAAAAGGCCCATTTATATTGTATGTCCCATGTGGCAAACTCTATAAAAGAAGGGACATTATTGGGGGAAATGCCAGCCAGGGGCATAGAAAAAGCCCATTTATATTGTATGTGGAATGTGGCAAACTCTATAAAAGAAGGGACATTATTGGGGGAAATGCCAGGGGCATAGAAAAGGCCCCTTTATATTACATGTGGAATGTGGCAAACTCTAGAAAAGACGGGACATTATTGGGGAAAATGCCAGGGGCATAGAAAAGGCCCATTTATATTGTATGTGGATTGTGGCAAACTCGATAAAAGAAGGGACATTATTGGGGGAAATGCCAGCCAGGGGCATAGAAAAGGCCCATTTATATTGTATGTCCCATGTGGCAAACTCTATAAAAGAAGGGACATTATTGGGGGAAATGCCAGCCAGGGGCATAGAAAAAGCCCATTTATATTGTATGTGGAATGTGGCAAACTCTAGAAAAGACGGGACATTATTGGGGAAAATGCCAGGGGCATAGAAAAGGCCCCTTTATATTACATGTGGAATGTGGCAAACTCTAGAAAAGACGGGACATTATTGGGGAAAATGCCAGGGGCATAGAAAAGGCCCATTTATATTGTATGTGGATTGTGGCAAACTCGATAAAAGAAGGGACATTATTGGGGGAAATGCCAGCCAGGGGCATAGAAAAGGCCCCTTTATATTACATGTGGAATGTGGCAAACTCGATAAAAGAAGGGACATTATTGGGGGAAATGCCAGCCAGGGGCATAGAAAAAGCCCATTTATATTGTATGTGGAATGTGGCAAACTCTAGAAAAGAAGGGACATTATTGGGGAAAATGCCAGGGGCATAGAAAAGGCCCCTTTATATTACATGTGGAATGTGGCAAACTCTAGAAAAGACGGGACATTATTGGGGAAAATGCCAGGGGCATAGAAAAGGCCCATTTATATTGTATGTGGATTGTGGCAAACTCGATAAAAGAAGGGACATTATTGGGGGAAATGCCAGCCAGGGGCATAGAAAAGGCCCCTTTATATTACATGTGGAATGTGGCAAACTCGATAAAAGAAGGGACATTATTGGGGGAAATGCCAGCCAGGGGCATAGAAAAGGCCCATTTATATTGTATGTGGAATGTGGCAAACTCGATAAAAGAAGGGACATTATTGGGGGAAATGCCAGCCAGGGGCATAGAAAAGGCCCATTTATATTGTATGTGGAATGTGGCAAACTCTATAAAAGAAGGGACATTATTGGGGGAAATGCCAGCCAGGGGCATAGAAAAGGCCCATTTATATTGCATGTGGAATGTGGCAAACTCTAGAAAAGAAGGGACATTATTGGGGAAAATGCCAGGGGCATAGAAAAGGCCCATTTATATTGCATGTGGAATGTGGCAAACTCTATAAAAGAAGGGACATTATTGGGGAAAATGCCAGCCAGGGGCATAGAAAAGGCCCATTTATATTGTATGTGGAATGTGGCAAACTCTATAAAAGAAGGGACATTATTGGGGAAAATGCCAGGGGCATAGAAAAGGCCCATTTATATTGTATGTGGATTGTGGCAAACTCGATAAAAGAAGGGACATTATTGGGGGAAATGCCAGGGGCATAGAAAAGGCCCATTTATATTGCATGTGGAATGTGGCAAACTCTATAAAAGAAGGGACATTATTGGGGAAAATGCCAGCCAGGGGCATAGAAAAGGCCCATTTATATTGCATGTGGAATGTGGCAAACTCTATAAAAGAAGGGACATTATTGGGGAAAATGCCAGCCAGGGGCATAGAAAAGGCCCATTTATATTGTATGTGGAATGTGGCAAACTCTATAAAAGAAGGGACATTATTGGGGAAAATGCCAGGGGCATAGAAAAGGCCCATTTATATTGTATGTGGATTGTGGCAAACTCGATAAAAGAAGGGACATTATTGGGGGAAATGCCAGGGGCATAGAAAAGGCCCATTTATATTGTATGTGGAATTTTTTTTTTTTTTTTTTTTTTTTTTTTGTATACAAGATCGAGGCTCGTGAAAGAGCGAAAATTAATCACACAGAAAGACAAACAGACACATAAAACAAATAACATCGGGAGCGGTAGACAAGATGGGGAGAGAGGGGGAAGGACACAAACACAACATTTGAGAGCAGGGACCGAGAGACATGGAGACATCGAGAGATCTGTGGGAGGGAGAGGGCTTTGGGGGGGAGGCATGTGAAGGGGGGAGGCATGTGAAGGGGGGGAGGCATGTGAAGGGGGGGGGGGTGGGAGAGGTATAAACATATGGACACTGCCAGGATTTCCAGGAAATAAGTTGGAATTTCAAACAAGGTGGATCTGGGGTGAATTAGTGGGGGTAGAAAAGATCAAGGTTATGGATGGGGGAAGATAAGAGATGGTGGTGAACAGCTGTTTTAAAGACCTGGAGGGAGGAGAGGGATTGAAGGGAGTGTGGGAGTTTGTTCCACAGGCGGGAGAAAAGAGGAATGAAAGAGTGAAGGTGAGCAGAGAGCCGAGATTTTGGCAGTTTAACCATCAGAGGGTTGCTGGCAGATCTTGTGCGACCTGTAGGAATATTTGGGGGACAGAGCACGGAGAGAGCTGGGGGAGCAAGGCCGGAGAGGAGTCGGTAGAAGACAGAAAGACCACCTACCTGCCTGCGGTGAGTGAGTGAAAGGCCCTCAGAGATAGCTTCATCGCGGGAGATTCCAATGATTTTGAAAGCTTTGGATTCAACAGCGTGAAGCCGAGCCAGGTGTGAGGCAGGAGCACCAGCCCATAGGGGAGAACAGTATTCCATTGAGCTGCGGATGAAAGCCTTGTATGTGGTGAGGAGCTCAGGTGTGCCGAGGAAGGACTTCGCACGACGGAGGATGCCCAGTCGGCGACTGGCTTTGGAGGCCAGCTTGGAAATGTGGTTTTCCCAAGAAAGATCATGGCAGATAGTGAGACCCAAAAGCTTGAGTGACAGAACTTCTTGGAGAGGATTGTTGAGAAAGTAGATGGGAGGGTTGTCCAGTCGATCTTTTCGGAGAGACAGAGTAAGAGAGTGAGATTTGGCAGGATTGAAAGACATGTTCCACTTGTTTGACCAGTCTGTGATTTTGTCCAGGTCTTCAGAGAGTGAGGAGGCTGCAGACTGCCTATCTGAGGGAAGAGGAATGGAGCGGCAGAGAGTGGAGTCATCAGCAAAGAGATAGAGAGGATTTTCCAGAGAGTCAGAGAGATCATTGATAAAGACCAGAAAAAGCACAGGGCCCAGCACACTTCCTTGGGGAACTCCAGCCTGAACAGGAAGGGGAGATGAGAGAAATCCATTCAGGGCCACACGTTGACTACGACCAGAGAGGAAGTCCGCAAGCCATGCATGGAGATTTCCATGGATACCATAGGAGGAGAGTTTGGTGAGCAGAGCTGGGTGCCAGACCGTATCAAAGGCCCTTGATATGTCAAGGGAGACAGCTCTGATTTCCTGTTTGGCATTCAGGACCTCCATCCATTGTTGAGACAGCAGAAGCAGCATGTCCAGAGTAGAGTGACCTGGTCTGAAACCAAATTGATGATCAGAGATCAAGCCATTGGAGAAGAGGAAAGATTTCATATCCGAAGCAATGATGGATTCCATGACTTTGCTGATAATTGGGAGCAGGCTGATTGGTCTGTAGTTGCAAGGATCTGTTTTTGCACCTTTTTTGTGTAAAGCGGTAATGTTAGCTGATTTCCAGGATGCTGGCAGATGACCTTGAGCAAAAGATAGGGTGAAAAGAACAGAGAGAGGGTGAGATAGAGCGGCAGAGCAGGATTTTAGGACCCGTGGGCTGATGCCGTCTGGTCCAGTTGCAGAATCAGAGTCGAGGTTTGACAAAAACTCCTCCACCTTGTCAGGAGAGAAGGACACAGAGTCCAGGAGCATTTGGGTTCGACTGGGAAAGGTGGGAACAGAGAGAGATGGGTTTGGGACTAAGGATTTCGAGGCGAACACAGAGTTGAGGCATTCGGCTTTGTCACGTGCGATGTCAACAGTGTGGCCATTTGAGGTAAGGGAGGGGATGGAGGGGGAACAAACACCAGAAACGGATTTGACCAGACGCCACCAGGATTTGGAGGAAGGAGACAGGTTTGAGAGTTCATTCTTAAGTGAGGAGAGATAGTGCTTCCTGGCACTCCTGAGGGTAGACACACACTTGTTCCGAGCTTGGTGGAAAGAACTGAGATTTCCTTCAGTTGGATTAGCCTTCCAAGAGGCAAAGGCAAGTTGTTTCAGGGCAACTGCCTCACCACAAGATTCAGTGTACCATGGACGGGAGGAAGGGTAAGACAATTGAAGGCGAGATGGGATAAATCTGTGCATGAGAGAGATCAGTTTGCTTTGGAAGAATTCCCAGGAAGAATTGATGTCAGAGGCAGTGGAGATGGGAGACCAATCCAGACGATTGATGGCTGCTTGAAGACCGTCCCAGTCGGCCTGAGTGAAATGCCAGACTCGTCGACGCTGAGGAGGCTCTCTGAGAATGGCCAGAGAGATGTCCACTTTGACAAGCACATGATCAGAAGAACCGATTGGAGCAGAAGAAGAGCAGCAGACATTAGCAGGGAAGTTTGTCATAACCAAGTCTAGAAGAGAAGATACTCCATTGGCTGAGATCCGGGTCGGGAAATTGACAGATTGTGTCAATCCCAGTGAGTCACAGAAGTCCTTTGCTGAGGTGCCATGACTAGTGAGAGAGGAACCCACACCCAACCAGGTGGCATGATGACAGTTGAAGTCACCACATATGAGGAAGAGAGAGTTGGGATGAGTGGATAGAAGTTGGTCCATGTTGTCAGACATTGAAATGTAGATGGAGTCATCACTGTTTGGGGGACGGTACAGAACACATATGAACAAAAGGTGGGAGCGGAGAGGAAGCCGTAACCAGAGGTACTCCTGCGGGTGAGGAGGAAAGAGAGCAGTGCAAGGAGAGTGAGGAAGAGAGTTTTTGACAAAGATAGCCACCCCACCACCAGGCCGAGGCTCAGGTCTATCATACCGGAGGAGGGAGTAACCAGGAAGAGATATTAAGGAATCAGAGACATCTTGAAGGAGGAAAGTCTCTGTTAAGCAGATCAAGTCTGGATTGTCAGAAGCAACCTGTATGGAGAGATCAGTCAGGTTTGAGCGAAGGCCCCGGATGTTTGAGGTCCATACCGTTAATGAAGAGAGAGGGGGAGCATCGGGTACAGGACAGGGGAGGGGAGGAGTAGGGTAAGATGAAGGATGAGAGGGGGAGGTAGGGAGAGCAGTTGATAGTGTTTCAGATGTTGCAGAAGAGTTCCAAGAAAGGGAAGGATGAGGAGGATGAAAGGTTTGCTGGTGAAGGGATGCGGCACAGTGAGGGGTTGTTTGAGGGGGGGCAGAGGAAACTCGATAAAACTCGAGTTTCTCGATTGTGGCAAACTCGATAAAAGAAGGGACATTATTGGGGGAAATGCCAACCAGGGGCATAGAAAAGGCCCATTTATATTGTATGTGGAATGTGGCAAACTCGATAAAAGAAGGGACATTATTGGGGGAAATGCCAGCCAGGGGCATAGAAAAGGCCCATTTATATTGTATGTAGAATGTGGCAAACTCGATAAAAGAAGGGACATTATTGGGGGAAATGCCAGCCAGGGGCATAGAAAAGGCCCATTTATATTGCATGTGGAATGTGGCAAACTCTAGAAAAGAAGGGACATTATTGGGGAAAATGCCAGGGGCATAGAAAAGGCCCATTTATATTGCATGTGGAATGTGGCAAACTCTATAAAAGAAGGGACATTATTGGGGAAAATGCCAGGGGCATAGAAAAGGCCCATTTATATTGCATGTGGAATGTGGCAAACTCGATAAAAGAAGGGACATTATTGGGGAAAATGCCAGGGGCATAGAAAAGGCCCATTTATATTGCATGTGGAATGTGGCAAACTCGATAAAAGAAGGGACATTATTGGGGGAAATGCCAGCCAGGGGCATAGAAAAGGCCCATTTATATTGCATGTGGAATGTGGCAAACTCTATAAAAGAAGGGACATTATTGGGGGAAATGCCAGGGGCATAGAAAAAGCCCATTTATATTGTATGTAGAATGTGGCAAACTCGATAAAAGAAGGGACATTATTGGGGGAAATGCCAGCCAGGGGCATAGAAAAGGCCCATTTATATTGCATGTGGAATGTGGCAAACTCTAGAAAAGAAGGGACATTATTGGGGAAAATGCCAGGGGCATAGAAAAGGCCCATTTATATTGCATGTGGAATGTGGCAAACTCTATAAAAGAAGGGACATTATTGGGGAAAATGCCAGGGGCATAGAAAAGGCCCATTTATATTGCATGTGGAATGTGGCAAACTCGATAAAAGAAGGGACATTATTGGGGAAAATGCCAGGGGCATAGAAAAGGCCCATTTATATTGCATGTGGAATGTGGCAAACTCGATAAAAGAAGGGACATTATTGGGGGAAATGCCAGCCAGGGGCATAGAAAAGGCCCATTTATATTGCATGTGGAATGTGGCAAACTCTATAAAAGAAGGGACATTATTGGGGAAAATGCCAGGGGCATAGAAAAGGCCCATTTATATTGTATGTGGAATGTGGCAAACTCTAGAAAAGAAGGGACATTATTGGGGAAAATGCCAGGGGCATAGAAAAGGCCCATTTATATGGTATGTGGAATGTGGCAAACTCTATAAAAGAAGGTACATTATTGGGGAAAATGCCAGGGCATAGAAAAGCCCCCTTTATATTGCATGGGGAATGTGGCAAACTCTATAAAAGAAGGGACATTATTGGGGAAAATGCCAGGGGCATAGAAAAGGCACATTTATATTGTATGTGGAATGTGGCAAACTCTAGAAAAGAAGGGACATTATTGGGGAAAATGCCAGGGCATACAAAAGCCCCATTTATATGGTATGTGGAATGTGGCAAACTCGAGAAAAGAAGGGACATTATTGGGGAAAATGCCAGGGCATACAAAAGCCCCATTTATATTGCATGGGGAATGTGGCAAACTCTAGAAAAGAAGGGACATTATTGGGGAAAATGCCAGGGGCATAGAAAAGGCCCATTTATATGGTATGTGGAATGTGGCAAACTCTAGAAAAGAAGGGACATTATTGGGGAAAATGCCAGGGGCATAGAAAAGGCCCATTTATATGGTATGTGGAATGTGGCAAACTCTATAAAAGAAGGGACATTATTGGAGGAAATGCCAGGGGCATAGAAAAGCCCCCTTTATATTGCATGGGGAATGTGGCAAACTCTAGAAAAGAAGGGACATTATTGGGGAAAATGCCAGGGGCATAGAAAAGACCCATTTATATGGTATGTGGAATGTGGCAAACTCTACAAAAGAAGGGACATTATTGGGGGAAATGCCAGGGGCATAGAAAAGGCCCATTTATATTGCATGTGGAATGTGGCAAACTCTATAAAAGAAGGGACATTATTGGGGAAAATGCCAGGGGCATAGAAAAGGCCCATTTATATTGTATGTGGAATGTGGCAAACTCTATAAAATAAGGGACATTATTGGGGGAAATGCCAGGGGCATAGAAAAGGCCCATTTATATTGCATGTAGAATGTGGCAAACTCTATAAAAGAAGGGACATTATTGGGGGAAATGCCAGGGGCATAGAAAAGGCCCATTTATATTGCATGTAGAATGTGGCAAACTCTATAAAAGAAGGGACATTATTGGGGAAAATGCCAGGGGCATAGAAAAGGCCCATTTATATTGTATGTGGAATGTGGCAAACTCTATAAAAGAAGGGACATTATTGGGGAAAATGCCAGGGGCATAGAAAAGGCCCATTTATATTGCATGTAGAATGTGGCAAACTCTATAAAAGAAGGGACATTATTGGGGAAAATGCCAGGGGCATAGAAAAGGCCCATTTATATTGCATGTGGAATGTGGCAAACTCTATAAAAGAAGGGACATTATTGGGGAAAATGCCAGGGGCATAGAAAAGGCCCATTTATATTGCATGTTCCATGTGGCAACTCTAGAAAAGAAGGGACATTCTTGGGGAAAATACCAGCCATGGGCATAGAAAAAGCCCCTTTATATGGTATGTCCCATGAGGCAAACTATAGAAAAGAAGTGACATTATTGGGGAAAATGCCAGCCAGGGGCATAGAAAAGGCCCCTTTATATGGTATGTCCCATGTGGCAAACTCTAGAAAAGAAGGGACATTCTTGGGGAAAATGCCAGCCAGGGGCATCGAAAAGGCCCATTTATATATGGTATGTCCCATGTGGCAAACTCTAGAAAAGAAGGGACATTATTGGGGAAAATGCCATTCAAGGGCATAGAAAAGGCCCATTTATATGGTATGTGCCATGTGGCAAACTCTAGAAAAGAAGCGACATTATTGGGGGAAATGCCAGGGGCATAGAAAAGGCCCATTTATATGGTATGTGCCATGTGGCAAACTCTAGAAAAGAAGGGACATTATTGGGGGAAATGTCGTTTCATTTGAAACTCCATTTCAGAAATACGTTATAAATATATATTTGTTTTTTCCTTTGGTTCCAAGACCACAAGACAAATTTTTATCACAGTTTTTGCATTTGTTGGTGAAAGTATGTGTGCATATGTGTGTTACAACCATTGTAACACCGCTAGCTAATTGTATCAAGTGTTACGGATTCGTCACTTCCGTTGTTGTGGTTTTCATCCACTGTAAACATTTTTGATTCCATGTACTATTATTGTTGTCGTTTAAAGGAAATAGAGATTACTATTTTCAAAAGGTAAAAAAGTTAATGTTTTAAATGAAACTGGAACCGGACGACAACGAAGAGGAAGAGGAGGAAGAGAAGGCGGAGCGAGTGAGTCGGACAAGAAGCCGAGCTGCTTCGAGGTCTGGAGCGAACGATTGGCCAACAAAGGTCACGAGTGGACTTTGGGTTTCCTGGGAAAGGGATTCCTGCGACAGAGTTGTTATCGCTGTGACAGATAAACCTGCGTGACAGGTTTTGCGGTTGATTCCGACGAGAATCATCCGAGTGCCGTTACGCCACGAGAACGGGCCGTCGGCCATTTTTACCTCGCGCAGGATTTGCGCATCGCTCAAGGTTTTCACCTCACTTTAACCATTGTCACCGCATTCAGACGTTAATCTGGTGTGCGTGTGTAACGTGGCTTTTGAGTGGGAAATCTGCGGTTCGCCGAGTGGAAGCCGTAGAACGTCCACACCCGAGGGTGTGATTTCCCAGTCGCCTTGAGGGCACATTTGCGCAGCTTTGGCAGCGTGACTGTGGCTGTCATCCGAACGGGATTCTGGTCTCGATTAGACATCGTTCTGACGATTACTGGAGCGGATCGACTTTGGCTTGATGCCGGAATAGAGACATTGGGAATGTTCTTCTTTTCGCTCACTTGGAGCACAGTGAGTTATATTGTACGAACCTGATGGTACCATCATAGGAAATATATATTGGTTGTACAATTGATTACTATTGTTGTTGTACTGTTATTCTTGTGTGATCTTAATACAATACTTGTTTGTTGGTAACAATTGGTGTGGTTTCACCATTGATCTTTGACATACAGAATAACACATCTTTCTGTCGTGACTCCGCTCGGGGCTCGGAGGTACACCGTGACCGGGGTTTGGGGAGGAGCACATAACAGAAATTGGGGGCTCGTCTTTGCTGAAAAAATTCCCAAATCTCGTCCGGGATAGAATTTCCTAACATTCCCAAAATTCCCAAATTTGGAATTTTTCTATCATTCCCAAATTTTTCCAAAAAATTTAAAATTTTTGTGTGAAGGTTAACAGGTGCTAACTAATAGTCACCATGGTGTTTGACGCAGAAAAGTTTGTGGCGTCCCCTAATGAGGCACAGTTCCAAGCGTTAAAAAGATCGGAACTCTTGATATTGGCCAAATATTTTAACTTGGAGGTCCGAGTTAATATGAAGAAAGCAGAGATGCAGACATTGGTGGTAGAATCTCTGGTGGGACAAGGAACATGGAAAGAGGTAGCCTTGGATTGGTTACCCGAGGAAAAAGAAAATGTGGAGCTCCGGAAAATGGAGATGCAACTGCAGAGCCAGGAAAGGTTAAAAGCAGAGGAAAGGAAAGCAGAAAAGGAAAGAGCAGAACAGGAACTCGAACTCGAGGAGAGAAGAGCAGAGGAAAGGAGAGCTGAAGAAGAAAGAAGATCAGAGGAAAGAGCAGAGGAAAGGAGAGCCGAAAGGGAGTTAAAGGAATGTGACATGGAGTATCAGAAGGAACTTAAACTCAAGGAGCTGGAATTACTGGGAGAACGGAGAGAAGTCGTATCCATACTGGCGAGTTCGACAACGAGTCAGAACACTTGGGATGTTGGTAGGCATGTGAGGCTGGTTCCACACTTCAATGAAAAGGAGGTAGGCAAGTTTTTTTTACACTTTGAGAATGTGGCTCAAATGCTAAAATGGCCTGTGGGGTCCTGGACTATGTTAGTGCAAAGTGTTTTGGTGGGTAAAGCTCAAGATATCTATTCGGCTTTACCGATTGACCAATGTGCAGATTATGAGATAGTGAAGAAAACCATTCTCAAAGCCTATGAATTGGTCCCTGAAGCTTACAGGCAAAAATTCAGGAATGCCAGGAAGAGGGAGAGTGAGACCCATGTGGAGTTTGCCAGAATGAAGGAAACCATGTTTGATCGGTAGTGTGACTCGAAGGGGATTGGGAAAGACTCCAACCTGTTGTGACAATTGATCTTGGTGGAGGAATTCAAACAGTGTGTCCACGCGGACATTAAAGTACACCTGGATGAAAAGAAAGTACCAGAGTTGTTTGAGGCATCAACCGTGGCAGATGACTATGCCTTAACACACAGGATGTGGTTCCACAAACCTAACTTCCCGCCTAGAGTTAGCCAGGGGAGTTATGGTAAATCAGGGGCGGAGAACAAATATTCATGGAGGCGGCCTAGAGATGACTATGGGGACAAATCTGATACCGCGACTTTTAGGGATCAGAAGACTACAGTTCCAAGACAGACTTATCTTCCGGGGGGCCCGAGACAGACCACGAGTTTTTCCTCCGGGCCTACTTGCGCTTTTTGCAAGAAACCTGGACATTTGATGTCCTAATGTTACACCCTGAAAAGGAAAAATCAGGAGCGGAGTCAGACTAGTACAACTCCGAATGCATTGGCAAATGCGAGAAATCGTCCTTGGAGGACAGTGCCTTGTGAAGGTTCCCATGCCAAAGTTACGGCATCACAGAACGACCTTGTTCAAGAGGGTTACAAACCTTTTATTTCAGAGGGGTTTGTGTCCCTGGATGGAGACTTGACTAACCAGAGACCTGTTAGGGTATTGAGGGACACGGGAGCACATCAATCTTTGATGCTTGAAGGCATTTTGCCATTGTCAGAGAAGATGGCAACTGGTGTTAGTGTTCTTTTACATGGCGTTGGTGGCTATGTTAAAGCTCCACTTCATGTCATCCATTTGAAGTCTGATTTGGTGTCAGGACCGGTCACCGTAGGTTTACAAGCCACTCTTCCTGTAGAGGGAATATCTTTTGTTATCGGGAATGATTTGGCCGGTGGTCGAGTTTCTGGTAATCCGATGTTTGTTGAAAAGCCCAGTATGGAAAATAACACCGCACAGTTAGAGCAGGAGATTCCGGGTATCTTTCCATCCTGTGCAGTGACTCGTGCTATGGGTAGGAAGTGCTCTGAAGAGAAGGAGAAGGTACTGACGTCACGCTTTGCACAGGCACTTTTTGTCGAGTACCCTGAAACTAAGTGTCAGCACACACAAGTCATGGATGGAGGCAATGTTGGCAAGCTCTTTGTAGGTGGACTGAACTTTGACACAAGTGAAGAGGTTCTGGGCTCTATCTTCGGCAAATATGGACCACTCTTGGAAGTGCTGCTGATAAAAGACAGGGAGACGCAAAAGTCGAGAGGGTTTGGCTTTGTCACGTTTGAAAACACAAAGGATGCTAAAGATGCAGAAAAGGATTTGAATGGCAAGGATTTGGATGGTTGGACCATAACAGTAGAGAAGGCAGGCCATGGGAGTCGAGGGGGCTACAGAGGAGGAAAACGTGGAGGTAGTTTCAGGGGTGGCTATGGCTCCCGGGGTGGGAGTAGTCGTTTTGCTGGCGGCCGCAGTCGTGATTACGACGGAGGCTCCCAGCAGCAGCAGCGCAATTTTGGCAACTCTCGACGGGATGACTATTACGGTGGTAGCCGAGATGGGGACCGCTACTCACGTGACTACAGCAACCGACTCTTCAACCCTGATTATGATTTTTATGATCAAGAGAAGAGTTGGAAGCACTGAGTGCTCAGGAGCAGCCGAGCCAAGATTCCTACACGGATTAACCCGTGAACTCCACGTTCCTAAACGCGTCCATGCAGTGAATACTTCCAGGCGAGAGCAGCAGCTTCCCCTCTTATCCAAATCCCTCCCCTTGCACCTACACTCCTAAACTCCCCCCTTGCCCCGCCACTCTTAAACTCCCCCCCTACCCCTCCACTCCTGAACTCCCCCCTTGCCCTTCCACTCCTAAACTCCCCCCTCACTCCTCCCCTTCAAAACTCCCCCCCAACCCCTCCCATTCAAATCTCCCCCCATACCATTCCTCTCCAATTCTCCCTCCTCCCCCCTCCTCCTCAAAGCTGCCTTCTCCCCACTTCGTCTCCCTTCTATCTCATACCTCCACCCCCGCCAACCTTCTTCTTTCCTCTGCCCCCCCTCAAACAACCCCTCTCTGTGCCTCATCCCTTCACCTTCAAACCTTTCATCCTCCTCATCCTTCCCTTTCTTGGAACTCTTCTGCAATCGCTGACACACTAACAACTGCTCTCCCTACCTCCCCCTCTCATCCTTCATCTTACCCTACTCCTCCCCTCCCCTGTCCTGTACCCGATGCTCCCCCTCTCTCTTCATTAACGGTATGGACCTCAAACATCCGGGGCCTTCGCTCAAACCTGACTGATCTCTCCATACAGGTTGCTTCTGACAATCCAGACTTGATCTGCTTAACAGAGACTTTCCTCCTTCAAGATGTCTCTGATTCCTTAATATCTCTTCCTGGTTACTCCCTCCTCCGGTATGATAGACCTGAGCCTCGGCCTGGTGGTGGGGTGGCTATCTTTAGCAAAAACTCTCTTCCTCACTCTCCTTGCACTGCCCTCTCTCCTCCTCACCCCCAGGAGTACCTCTGGCTACGGCTTCCTCTCCGCTCCCACCTTTTGTTCATATGTGTTCTGTACCATCCCCCAAACAGTGATGACTCCATCTACATTTCACTGTCTGACAACATGGACCAACTTCTATCCACTCATCCCAACTCTCTCTTCCTCATATGTGGTGACTTCAATTGTCATCATGCCACCTGGTTGGGTGTGGGTTCCTCTCTCACCAGTCATGGCACCTCAGCAAAGGACTTCTGTGACTCACTGGGATTGACACAATCTGTCAATTTCCCGACCCGGATCTCAGCCAATGGAGTATCTTCTCTTCTAGACTTGGTTATGACAAACTTCCCTGCTAATGTCTGCTGCTCTTCTTCTGCTCCAATCGGTTCTTCTGATCATGTGCTTGTCAAAGTGGACATCTCTCTGGCCATTCTCAGAGAGCCTCCTCAGCGTCGACGAGTCTGGCATTTCACTCAGGCCGACTGGGACGGTCTTCAAGCAGCCATCAATCGTCTGGATTGGTCTCCCATCTCCAC
Organism: Myxine glutinosa; assembly: GCF_964187855.1. Classification (NCBI taxonomy): domain Eukaryota; kingdom Metazoa; phylum Chordata; class Myxini; order Myxiniformes; family Myxinidae; genus Myxine; species Myxine glutinosa. The sequence goes on from NC_136263.1 coordinate 74,125,154, forward strand.
TGCCTCTGACATCAATTCTTCCTGGGAATTCTTCCAAAGCAAACTGATCTCTCTCATGCACAGATTTATCCCATCTCGCCTTCAGTTGTCTTACCCTTCCTCCCGTCCATGGTACACTGAATCTTGTGGTGAGGCAGTTGCCCTGAAACAACTTGCCTTTGCCTCTTGGAAGGCTAATCCAACTGAAGGAAATCTCAGTTCCTTCCACCAAGCTCGGAACAAGTGTGTGTCTATCCTCAGGAGTGCCAGGAAGCACTATCTCTCCTCACTCAAGAATGAACTCTCAAACCTGTCTCCTTCCTCCAAATCCTGGTGGCGTCTGGTCAAATCCGTTTCTGGTGTTTGTTCCCCCTCCATCCCCTCCCTTACCTCAAATGGCCACACAGTTGACATCGCACGTGACAAAGCCGAATGCCTCAACTCTGTGTTTGCCTCAAAATCCTTAGTCCCAAACCCATCTCTCTCTGTTCCCACCTTTCCCAGTCGAACCAAACTGCTCCTGGACTCTGTGACCTTCTCTCCTGACAAGGTGGAGGAGTTTTTGTCAAACCTCGACTCTGATTCTGCAACTGGACCAGATGGCATCAGCCCACGGGTCCTAAAATCCTGCTCTGCCGCTCTATCTCACCCTCTCTCTGTTCTTTTCACCCTATCCTTTGCTCAAGGTCATCTGCCAGCATCCTGGAAATCAGCAAACATTACCGCTTAACACAAAAAAGGTGCAAAAACAGATCCTTGCAACTACAGACCAATCAGCCTGCTCCCAATTATCAACAAAGTCATGGAATCCATCATTGCTTCGGATATGAAATCTTTCCTCTTCTCCAATGGCTTGATCTCTGATCATCAATTTGGTTTCAGATCAGGTCACTCTACTCTGGACATGCTGCTTCTGCTGTCTCAACAATGGATGGAGGTCCTCAATGCCAAACAGGAAATCAGAGCTGTCTCCCTTGACATATCACGTGCCTTCGATACGGTCTGGCACCCAGCTCTGCTCACCAAACTCTCCTCCTATGGTATCCATGGAAATCTCCATGCATGGCTTGCGGACTTCCTCTCTGGTCGTAGTCAACGTGTGGCCCTGAATGGATTTCTCTCATCTCCCCTTCCCGTTCAGGCTGGAGTTCCCCAAGGCAGTGTGCTGGGCCCTGTGCTTTTTCTGGTCTTTATCAATGATCTCTCCGACTCTCTGGAAAATCCTCTGTATCTCTTTGCTGATGACTCCACTCTCTGCCGCTCCAATTCCTCTTCCCTCAGATCGGCAGTCTGCAGCCTCCTCACTCTCTGAAGACCTGGACAAAATCACAGACTGGTCAAACATGTGGAACATGTCTTTTAATCCTGACAAATCTCACACTCTTACTATGTCTCTCCGAAAAGATCGACTGGACAACCCTCCCATCTACTTTCTCAACAATCCTCTCCAAGAAGTTCTGTCGCTCAAGCTTTTGGGTCTCACCATCTGCCATGATCTTTCTTGGGAAAACCACATTTCCAAGCTGGCCTCCAAAGCCAGTCGCCGACTGGGCATCCTCCGTCGTGCGAAGTCCTTCCTAGGCACACCTGAGCTCCTCACCACATACAAGGCTTTCATCCGCAGCTCAATGGAATACTGTTCTCCCCTATGGGCTGGTGCTCCTGCCTCACACCTGGCTCGGCTTCACGCTGTTGAATCCAAAGCTTTCAGAATCATTGGAATCTCCCGCGATGAAGCTATCTCTGAGGGCCTTTCACTCACTCACCGCAGGCAGGTAGGTGGTCTTTCTGTCTTCTACCGACTCCTCTCCGGCCTTGCTCCCCCAGCTCTCTCTGTGCTCTGTCCCCCAAATATTCCTACAGGTCGCACAAGATCTGCCAGCCACCCTCTGATGGTTAAACTGCCGAAATCTCGGCTCTCTGCTCACCTTCACTCTTTCATTCCTCTTTTCTCCCGCCTCTGGAACAAACTCCCACACTCACTTCAATCACACTCCTCCCTCCAGGTCTTCAAAACAGCTGTTCACCACCATCTCTTATCTTCCCCCATCCAAAACCTTGATCTTTTCTACCCCCACTAATTCACCCCAGATCCACCTTGTTTGAAATTCCAACTTCTTTCCTGGAAGTCTTGGCAGTGTCCATATGTTTTATACCTCTCCCACCCCCCCCCCCCCTTCCCATGCCTCCCCCCCAAAGCCCTCTCCCTCCCACAGTTCTCTCGATGTCTCCATGTCTCTCGGTCCCTGCTCTCAAATGTTGTGTTTGTGTCCTTCCCCCTCTCTCCCCATCTTGTCTACCGCTCCCGATGTTATTTGTTTTGTGTGTCTGTTTGTCTTTCTGTGTGATTAATGTTCGCTCTTTCACGAGCCTCGATCTTGTATACAAAACAAAAAAAAAAAAAAAAAAAAAAAAGGCCTCACTACCCAACCACCATGAAACCTGGCTCTCAGCTCGGCCTCCCTCAAAAAGTGCTATAGATTTGCTTTGCTTTGGATTTTTGATCACAACCCCTTAACCTTCATTCAAAAATGAAAAATAAAAATCAGAGGTTGATGAGATGGAGTTTGGCTTTGCAGGAGTTCAACTTGGAAATTGAGCATGTAAAGGGCAGGGACAATGTTGTTGCTGATGCTTTGTCCAGAGTGAACTCACTTTGGAAATTTCTGTAGGTTGTTTGGAAGTTTTGTTGCTTTATTTTTTGGGAATATTAATTTTTGTTGCTCACGTGAATTGATAATTTGGGTGTGAGTTTTACTTTTGCTTGTTAAAAGAGTTTTTGCCTGCAAAGAAAGTTTTCACTATGTTCAAACTTTCTCTCTTGAGGGGGGGAAGTGTTACGGTTTCGTCACTTCCGTTGTCGTGGTTTTCATCCACTGTAAACATTTTTGATTCCATGTACTATTATTGTTGTCGTTTAAGGGAAATAGAGATTACTATTTTCAAAAGGTAAAAAAGTCAATGTTTTAAATTAAACCGGAACCGGACGACGACGAAGAGGAAGAGGAGGAAGAGAAGGCGGAGCGAGTGAGTCGGACAAGAAGCCGAGCTGCTTCGACGGCTGGAGCGAACGAAGGTCACGAGTGAACTTTGGGTTTCCTGGGAAAGGGATTCCTGCGACAGAGTTGTTATCGCTGTGACAGATAAACCTGCGTGACAGGTTTTGCGGTTGATTCCGATGAGAATCATCGGAGTGCCATTGCGCCACGAGAGCGGGCCGTCCGCCATTTTTACCTCGCACAGGATTTGCACATCGCTCAAGGTTTTTCACCTCGCTTTAACCATTGTCACTGCATTCGGACGTTAATCTGGTGTGCGTGTGTAACGTGGCTTTTGAGTGGGAAATCTGCGGTTCGCCGAGTGGGAGCTGTGGAACGTCCATACCCGAGGGTGTGATTTCCCAGTCGCCTTGAGGGCACCTTTGCGCAGCTTTGGCAGCGTGACTGTGACTGTCATCAGAACGGGATTCTGGTCTCGATTAGACATCGTTCTGATGATTACTGGAGCGGATCGACTTTGGCTTGATGCCGGAAGAGACATTGGGAATGTTCTTCTTTTCGCTCACTTGGAGCACAGTGAGTTATATTGTACGAACCTGATGGTACCATCACAGGAAATATATATATATATATATATATATTTTTTTTTTGTATACAAGATCGAGGCTCGTGAAAGAGCGAAAATTAATCACACAGAAAGACAAACAGACGCATAAAACAAATAACATCGGGAGCGGTAGACAAGATGGGGAGAGAGGGGGAAGGACACAAACACAACATTTGAGAGCAGGGACCGAGAGACATGGAGACATCGAGAGATCTGTGGGAGGGAGAGGGCTTTGGGGGGGAGGCATGTGAAGGGGGGAGGCATGTGAAGGGGGGGAGGCATGTGAAGGGGGGGGGGGGGTGGGAGAGGTATAAACATATGGACACTGCCAGGATTTCCAGGAAATAAGTTGGAATTTCAAACAAGGTGGATCTGGGGTGAATTAGTGGGGGTAGAAAAGATCAAGGTTATGGATGGGGGAAGATAAGAGATGGTGGTGAACAGCTGTTTTAAAGACCTGGAGGGAGGAGAGGGATTGAAGGGAGTGTGGGAGTTTGTTCCACAGGCGGGAGAAAAGAGGAATGAAAGAGTGAAGGTGAGCAGAGAGCCGAGATTTCGGCAGTTTAACCATCGGAGGGTTGCTGGCAGATCTTGTGCGACCTGTAGGAATATTTGGGGGACAGAGCACGGAGAGAGCTGGGGGAGCAAGGCCGGAGAGGAGTCGGTAGAAGACAGAAAGACCACCTACCTGCCTGCGGTGAGTGAGTGAAAGGCCCTCAGAGATAGCTTCATCGCGGGAGATTCCAATGATTTTGAAAGCTTTGGATTCAACAGCGTGAAGCCGAGCCAGGTGTGAGGCAGGAGCACCAGCCCATAGGGGAGAACAGTATTCCATTGAGCTGCGGATGAAAGCCTTGTATGTGGTGAGGAGCTCAGGTGTGCCGAGGAAGGACTTCGCACGACGGAGGATGCCCAGTCGGCGACTGGCTTTGGAGGCCAGCTTGGAAATGTGGTTTTCCCAAGAAAGATCATGGCAGATAGTGAGACCCAAAAGCTTGAGTGACAGAACTTCTTGGAGAGGATTGTTGAGAAAGTAGATGGGAGGGTTGTCCAGTCGATCTTTCCGGAGAGACATAGTAAGAGAGTGAGATTTGGCAGGATTGAAAGACATGTTCCACTTGTTTGACCAGTCTGTGATTTTGTCCAGGTCTTCAGAGAGTGAGGAGGCTGCAGACTGCCTATCTGAGGGAAGAGGAATGGAGCGGCAGAGAGTGGAGTCATCAGCAAAGAGATAGAGAGGATTTTCCAGAGAGTCAGAGAGATCATTGATAAAGACCAGAAAAAGCACAGGGCCCAGCACACTTCCTTGGGGAACTCCAGCCTGAACAGGAAGGGGAGATGAGAGAAATCCATTCAGGGCCACACGTTGACTATGACCAGAGAGGAAGTCCGCAAGCCATGCATGGAGATTTCCATGGATACCATAGGAGGAGAGTTTGGTGAGCAGAGCTGGGTGCCAGACCGTATCAAAGGCCCTTGATATGTCAAGGGAGACAGCTCTGATTTCCTGTTTGGCATTCAGGACCTCCATCCATTGTTGAGACAGCAGAAGCAGCATGTCCAGAGTAGAGTGACCTGGTCTGAAACCAAATTGATGATCAGAGATCAAGCCATTGGAGAAGAGGAAAGATTTCATATCCGAAGCAATGATGGATTCCATGACTTTGCTGATAATTGGGAGCAGGCTGATTGGTCTGTAGTTGCAAGGATCTGTTTTTGCACCTTTTTTGTGTAAAGCGGTAATGTTAGCTGATTTCCAGGATGCTGGCAGATGACCTTGAGCAAAAGATAGGGTGAAAAGAACAGAGAGAGGGTGAGATAGAGCGGCAGAGCAGGATTTTAGGACCCGTGGGCTGATGCCGTCTGGTCCAGTTGCAGAATCAGAGTCGAGGTTTGACAAAAACTCCTCCACCTTGTCAGGAGAGAAGGACACAGAGTCCAGGAGCATTTGGGTTCGACTGGGAAAGGTGGGAACAGAGAGAGATGGGTTTGGGACTAAAGATTTCGAGGCGAACACAGAGTTGAGGCATTCGGCTTTGTCACGTGCGATGTCAACTGTGTGGCCATTTGAGGTAAGGGAGGGGATGGAGGGGGAACAAACACCAGAAACGGATTTGACCAGACGCCACCAGGATTTGGAGGAAGGAGACAGGTTTGAGAGTTCATTCTTGAGTGAGGAGAGATAGTGCTTCCTGGCACTCCTGAGGGTAGACACACACTTGTTCCGAGCTTGGTGGAAGGAACTGAGATTTCCTTCAGTTGGATTAGCCTTCCAAGAGGCAAAGGCAAGTTGTTTCAGGGCAACTGCCTCACCACAAGATTCAGTGTACCATGGACGGGAGGAATGGTAAGACAATTGAAGGCGAGATGGGATAAATCTGTGCATGAGAGAGATCAGTTTGCTTTGGAAGAATTCCCAGGAAGAATTGATGTCAGAGGCAGTGGAGATGGGAGACCAATCCAGACGATTGATGGCTGCTTGAAGACCGTCCCAGTCGGCCTGAGTGAAATGCCAGACTCGTCGACGCTGAGGAGGCTCTCTGAGAATGGCCAGAGAGATGTCCACTTTGACAAGCACATGATCAGAAGAACCGATTGGAGCAGAAGAAGAGCAGCAGACATTAGCAGGGAAGTTTGTCATAAACAAGTCTAGAAGAGAAGATACTCCATTGGCTGAGATCTGGGTCGGGAAATTGACAGATTGTGTCAATCCCAGTGAGTCACAGAAGTCCTTTGCTGAGGTGCCATGACTAGTGAGAGAGGAACCCACACCCAACCAGGTGGCATGATGACAGTTGAAGTCACCACATATGAGGAAGAGAGAGTTGGGATGAGTGGATAGAAGTTGGTCCATGTTGTCAGACATTGAAATGTAGATGGAGTCATCACTGTTTGGGGGACGGTACAGAACACATATGAACAAAAGGTGGGAGCGGAGAGGAAGCCGTAACCAGAGGTACTCCTGCGGGTGAGGAGGAAAGAGAGCAGTGCAAGGAGAGTGAGGAAGAGAGTTTTTGACAAAGATAGCCACCCCACCACCAGGCCGAGGCTCAGGTCTATCATACCGGAGGAGGGAGTAACCAGGAAGAGATATTAAGGAATCAGAGACATCTTGAAGGAGGAAAGTCTCTGTTAAGCAGATCAAGTCTGGATTGTCAGAAGCAACCTGTATGGAGAGATCAGTCAGGTTTGAGCGAAGGCCCCGGATGTTTGAGGTCCATACCGTTAATGAAGAGAGAGGGGGAGCATCGGGTACAGGACAGGGGAGGGGAGGAGTAGGGTAAGATGAAGGATGAGAGGGGGAGGTAGGGAGAGCAGTTGATAGTGTTTCAGATGTTGCAGAAGAGTTCCAAGAAAGGGAAGGATGAGGAGGATGAAAGGTTTGCTGGTGAAGGGATGCGGCACAGTGAGGGGTTGTTTGAGGGGGGGCAGAGGAAAGTAGAAGGTTTGGGGGGGTGGAGGTATGAGATAGAAGGGAGACGAAGTGGGGAGGAGGCAGCTTGGAGGAGGAGGGGGGAGGAGAGAGAATTGGAGAGGAATGGTATGGGGGGAGAATTGAATGGGAGGGATTGGGGGGGAGTTTTGAAGGGGAGGAGTGAGGGGGGAGTTTAGGAGTGGAGGGGCAAGGGGGGGGATTAGGAGGGGAGGGGCAAAGGGGAAGTTTAGGAGGGGAAGGGCAAGGGGGGAGTTCAGGAGTGGAGGGGCAAGGGGGGAGTTTAAGAGTGGAGGGGCAAGGGGGAAGTTTCGGAGTGTAGGTGCAAGGGGGGGGATTTGGATGGGAGGGGCAAGAGGGGAGTTTAGAAAGTGGATGATTAATGAAAGACGAACATTGATAACAAATTGGGTTTGTTGTGATTTTCAAGTTAGCAATCCGGTTCAGGATGATGGAGGAGGGATGGAATGAATGTGAATTTAGACCATGTAGTGAGGGAGACGTATAAGATATTGAATTTCTTTTTTTTGAAGTGGAATGAGTTGGAGAGGAAATTGAGAAAAGCCTTTTAAATAGGAAGAAAAACAGCGTGTTGTAATATACCACTGAATAAAAAACAGAAGGGGAAAGGTTAAACATATTTAAAAATATTTAAACAGAACTATGAACAATCTTATATGCACAAAAATACCAACGGGGGGAGAGCCGAGAGGGACCACCACGAGTCACGTGAACAGGGCAAACGGTGGATGGCAAGGAGATAATGGGGGTGGGGCGAACAGCACACCTGGACAGAAAATACAGGATGAGACAACAGTACACGTGGAGAAAATAAAATAAATGTTTTTGTTTTTTTTTTGTTTTTTTTTTGGGGGGGGGGGGGTGGGGAATTAGAACGTTAGACAGTATTATGTTCGGGGTAGAAGGGAAAAAACCAAGAGCCAAGCAAAACACACTTAAGTTAACAAAACACCGACGGGGGTACAACTACAAGGCCGCACACGAGGAGCAGAACACGATTAATTAATTACGAGTTACAGGAAATTCAAACCAAAACTAACTATAATCAAACAATATCACATGGACGATAAAATAACGAATTGAAATTTGACAATCTATCTGGGGAAATGGGGGAGAAACACGTGGTCGAAGAACGAACGAACGAATAAGAATGAATAAACGAATGAGCACAGAGAAGGTAGTCTTTTTTTTTTGTTTTTTTTGAGTTGAGATTTACATAAGGAAGTAGGCTTTGGGGTGGAAAGACTGCGAAAACAGAGAACGAAAGTTATTGGATCACAAACGACAGGCGCTGAGAGAAAAACAAAGCCTCAAGGTTGTACAGTGTACACTGTACAAGACCTCGAGACGACACGAATTAACGCGATTTTCAATACAGGTATGAAAGATTTGCACCGAAAATCTTTGACGGGACAATAAACGTACATACACCATAAAAGAAATACAGTTATAACGAAAATACAAATTGGAACAATGACTTAACTTCGATTTCGATGGAGAGCGTGGAGACCTGCGAAAAAACGAACCGTCGCCAGCAAGACCGGAAACGGAGATCAATTGGTTGTATTGGTTGTACAATTGATTACTATTGTTGTTGTACTGTTATTCTTGTGTGATCTTGATACAATACTTGTTTGTTGGTAACAATTGGTGTGGTTTCACCATTGATCTTTGACATACAGAATAACACATTTTTCTGCCGTGACTCCTCTCGGGGCTCGGAGGTACACCGTGACCGGGGTTTGGGGAAGAGCACGTAACACAAGTAAATGGTACGAATCCCGACTGCTCTCAACCATGGATATTTCTCATATTCCTATATTTCCGGAGTCCAATTTGCATTCAGGAACACAATTATGATGAACCAACATTAAATAGGCACTTCCGTCCAAATGCTGAAAATTATGTTAAAAAGACGATTTGAATTGCACATTTTGTGCTGGGAACAGCAGGATACAAGTGCCCCGTGACCACAAGCAATTTCTCTCTCCGTACCCCACGGCCCCACCCATTCCCTGTACCACCCCACAACTCTCCACGTACCCCGACTCCATGTACCATCGAAGTCATGACTTCTTTCATCACCACAATTATTTTTACCATATGGAGTCAGTTTTTGGACCAGTCTTTCACGACCCTGCTGGCCAGAATTGACGTTCGACTGAAGATGATTTTGGCAGGAATGTATTGTTCAGGGTGCTGGAGATGAATTCCTACCAGACACCGTGGGATATTTAGCGTCCGACAACTAAATACGGGACACAGCTTAACGTTCATCTGAGGGACGGGACATGTAGTGACGCATTACCCCATCCCATCTGCAAAGTACCAACCCGACAGTTTACTTTATTTATAGTCGAGGATTTATTTTTCCCCTAAAAGTTTTTAATTGGGATCTTTCCAAAAGAAAACGCCAACCTTTCCTCCCTCTTAATTTTGCTCTGTAATTGGAATTTTTTTTAACGAAATTGTTTGTTCTTCAAAGGACAGAAATAAGAATGTTTGCATAGGTTTGAATGTTTTTGTTCATTGGAACCTCGATTCTTGTAAATCTGTCCGAGCAAAGATAAAACTTTAAAAAAAAAGCTTGCTCGCCACTGGTAACCACAAACCATAGCTTTCAGGTTAGTTAATCAGTAAACTTATAGTGCTCGATCTAATCGCGTCATTGCACCACCAACCTCTCTATGGAACATTGATTGGTGGTACTATGGCAAAAATAGCACATTCATTTACACATTTGCTGGACTTTTTAATCGTCCACTCAACTTCCAAAGGCTTACACGAGTTGTTCTGTATGTGGTGTAAGCTCAGTAAAAAGAAACGACCTTACTCCATCCAATTTAGATCGACAGGATTTTTTTTTTGCAAATATAATTTGTTTTCAAAAATAAAAACATGATTCACAAAAACAGGATTTTCAGAAATAATATTTTTCAAAATAATATTTTTCAAAAAATCTTTTTTAACAATATTTTTTCAAAAAGAATCTTTTTCAAAGAGATTTTTCATTTGATTTTTCATAAGATTAACTTAAATAAAATCAAGATTTTTTTTTTTTTGGTATACAAGATCGAGGCTTGTATGAGAGCTAACATTAATGACAAAAAAAAAACGGATACATAAGACATAATAAAGGGAGGGGGAGACAAGATGGGGAGAGAGGCGGAAGCACACAAGTACAACATTTGAGAGCAGGGACATTGGGAGATCTGTGGGAGGTAGAGGGCTTGGGGGGAGGAGGGACGGGAAGGGGGGTGGGGGTGGGAGAGGTAAAAACCACATGGAAACAGCAAGGACTTCCAGGAAAGAAGTCGGTATTTCAGGAAAAGTGGATCTGGGGTGAATTAGCGGGGGTAGAAAAGATCAAGGTTTTGGATGGGGGAAGATAAGAGATGGTGGTGAACAGCTGTTTTAAAGACTTGGAAGGAGGAGTGGGATTGAAGAGATTGAGAGAGTTTGTTCCAGAGGCGGGAGAAAAGAGAAATGAAGGAGTGAAGTGAAATATTTGAATGAGTGAAATTATGATGAAGATGAAATGAGTGAAGTGAAAGAGTGAATTTTTTCATAAGATTAACTGATATAGTTAAAGATAAAATTTCAAATCTCCCCCACATTATCAAAATTTGGTAATTTTAAATGTTTGACCAGTAAGAGATCATTGGAAAACTGAGGTTATGAAAACTTGCAGTCATAATGTAGATGACAAATTTAAAAGAAAATTGAGGATTATTTTTCAAAAAGAATTTTCAAAAGTAATATTTTTCAAAAATAGATGTTTCTTTAAAAAAATTTAAAAACGCTTTTCAAAAATAATATACCCGCGAACATAAAGCCGGTGATGACAGGCCTGAAAATGTATCCTTCATAAAAGCAAGACAAGTGAACTGGAGTTCTGTTCGATTTCAACGTTCAGATCAATATAGAGTTTCCTGCTTCGGAAATGGCGTCCTGATGTGTTTTTCCTTTTTGAAATGGTGATGAAAATTTACACGCCTGAAATTTTGTTAATGAAATTTACCAAAAATTTGATAATTTTTGATTTTGATGAAATCTTTTGTAATCATTCAAATTCAGAATTTCAATTAATTTTGAAATTTTATAATTTTGAAATTTGATAAAATTTCAAATATTTGAAATTTGGATTTGATTTGGTAATGAAATGGTGATGCCTTTTGAGCCTGGCAGGCAAACACGACCAGCGTGCACCTGAGATTGATACATTTTAGTGCAGGCATCACCATCGCACGATTTTGTAAGTTACATAAACGTGATTGTGTGTAAGTGTTACTTCCCAAACAATTGTTGCAGGAGCAGCAAGTCGAATGTTTTTGCATTCTCCACACCAAAACGTATTAATCGAGCGATGTTTTAGCTTTTCCAGTATTTTGTGTGCGTTATGCGGAACAACTTCCCATAGTCCTGGTGGTTCTGGGATGGCGAGATAGGGGGTTCGGGCTCCTTGCGGTTTGGGGTTTAGCGCTAGGGAAGCCGTAAAAGGAGACTCGGGGAAAGAGCAGTTTGGCAGCACAAGCTCGCTGAGCGCATTCGGAAAGTCTCTCCCGGGCCCGAGCAAGCTCAAAGTTGCTCCCAGGATTCGGACTCCAGCAGACGCGACTGCAACGGTGGTGGAGAAGGTGTGTGATGTGGTTGCTTCATAACATACGAGCCTGGAAGAGGTCGTTGCGACCGCATTTGGGGGACACTTTTCCAGTCTACTTCTTGAATTCCGAGTCATGATTGAAACGTGTACGTGGAGATGTCCGGTAATACATATAAATCTATTTCTTCAATCTCTGGTCTGATTCCTTGTTGTGTATTCGATGGGAGTTTTCGCCAGATTGGGATGGTGTACTTGTACGGTTTCATTGTCGGCCTCACGATAAAGTTTACCTTTCACAGGTAGAATGTTTCATCGCAAGGCAGTCGTCCATCTGATAAACAATCAAAGATCACGTGGGTGAGTTGTTGCTGGTACCGTCGCTAAACTCCAGCCACAATCATGCCACACGAGCATGGAGGGCAGTGAAAGCCAGGGAAAAACTTTTCCCAGCAGACCCCTCGTCAGAATAATTGAAGATGTTGTCGGGATAGCACGAATAATTTGGGTTAAGTTTTGAACTTTTTTTGTACAATCAGAAACGAGAGCAATCAGATTGCAGACCCTCACCAGGGTGTTTTTTTTTTGTTTACAGAATCGAGGCTCGTGAAAGAGCTAACATTTATCACACAAACAAATCAAACAGACAAACAAACAAAGTATATAAAAAGGGGAGCGGTAGACAAGATGGGGAGAGAAGGGGAAGCACATAAACACAACATTTGAGAGCAGGGACATCGGGAATGTGTGGGAGGGAGAGGGCTTGGGGGGAGGCGGCGTGGGAAGGGGGGGGGGGGGGAATGGGAGAAGTATAAACACAAGGATACTACAAGGACTTCCAGGAAAGAAGTTGGTATTTCAAAAAAGAGGATTTGGGGTGAAATTAGTGGGGGGTAGAAAAGATCAAGGTTTTGGATGGGGGAAGATAAGAGATGGTGGTGAACAGCTGTTTTAAAGACCTGGAGGGAGGAGTGGGATTGATGGGAATGGGGGAGTTTGTTCCAGAGGCGGGAGAAAATGGGAATGAAGGAGTGAAGGTGAGCAGAGAGTCTTGATTTTTGCAGTTTAACCATAAGAGGGTTGCAGGCAGATATTGTGCGACCTGTAGGAATATTTGGGGTACAGAGCCCAAAGAGAGTGTTTGTGTGGTTTATCGCTGATGTAGAATTAGGTTTAATCCAACAAAGCGTACACGGATACCACGTGACTGATGACATCATAATTATCATTTTTAAATTATACAGGAGGCGCTCCTATAATGAAAATTTATTGGCAATTGGACCAGCAGTTGCAGAGAAAAGCATACTCGCTCTGTGCGGACAAACAGACAGACAAATGGACCCAAATGCAATAGCCTCACCTCTGGCGAGGGTAAAAATGAAAAGGGTCACAGCACGCAAGATAAACTCCATCGTTTTCAAATTTCAGGCTCATAATCATGGATGTTTTTTTTTTTAAATCACCGATAATGCAATTTAAAACTTCACAAGGTATCATTTCAGTAACAGGTAAATGAATGATATCCAGACTTGAGCACTGGGCCAAACTTTAAATGTCTCCAAATGAGCTGTGAGGTTCGGTATTGTCGGTGCCAGGAAGGGAGAGGGTAAGAAGGCAAGTCCGATTGGGCGAGCGAGTGCCACTGGTAACCGTTACGATAAGAGGCAATTTGCAAACATAGCCTTGAACTGAATGCGGGAAACAAGTCATTCACTCAACTTACAGCTCTCTCACGGATCGTAAAACGAGGAATTTTCAAATCGACACAGAGTTGTACACGGATCTTCAGCGGCCATACCTTTCCATAGCCTTCCTACATCCTTCACAACTGGCTGCTTTACTGTTCACCTCACAGGGGTACAGCATCCAGTTGTGGCGGACGTAGGAAGAGGCAGTGCACTACGGAATCAAGAGCAAGACTTCCACAGCAAGTCATCCATCAGGCTTTCATCCCAAGTCCACTGGAGGTAAAGACCACTTCCTTCTTCCCCATCTTTAACAAACAGTTGGCTTGCACCATTTGAAACTGGGCCAGCATTATGCAAACAACTGATGCATTTCTGGCTGACGGTGCCAAAAAAGCTGATATAGTTAAAGATAAAATTTCAAATCTCCCCTACACAATATGGGCCTCTTAACTGCTCCCCAAAATTTGGAAATTTTTGAACGGTAAGAGGTGGCCATTGGAAAACTGAGGTAATGAAAACTTGGTCATAATGTAGATTACAAAACTAAGATAGTAGGTACAGTTTCCACAATGGATGTGCGATATTGAAAAGTTTTGCAATGCTGTGCCCATAATCAGAAGACTCAGTTACCAAAATTAATCTGAATGTGATTCCCCACCTCACAAGAAGCTGTAAATTGGAAAAGTTGGGACTTCGTGCTGTCACAATCAAGTCCAATATTGCTATTAGAGATCCATTGACTTGAAAGGACTCGAAGCAATGACTACATCTGTTGTCCTTGGAATCGACATAAAATCTACGGAAAGACTTACACAGATGATACTAAAAGTTGAAAGCGAGAGTAAAAAGGGGGAGAAAATTAAACGATACAAAGGAACAAGAAGGCAAAAAAAAAAAAAAAAAATGGACCTCTCGGGAATTCCAGATGGAAATCTACAATTGTAGTTCGGGCTAGGAGTTAAGGGGAGAAGTAGCTGCTGAAAACCGAATCCTATCCAGGTTCCTCCTGATGACCCCAACTTTGCTCTTTACTTTTTTTTTTTGGTTCCTTGACTCCAATGTAGTATTTGGTTTTCCGTTTCATAATATAAAACTGTCTCAGCCACACAAGGACACCAACAATCACATTTGCAACTCGAATGGCACTCGGTAGCGAGCATACCTCCACCAGGCTGAACAATTTACGTTTTGTATCCCACAGATAGGCCGGATCTGGATCCGACATGAACAAAAACCAAATTGGATTGTTCTTGTCACCTAACAAACTCATCCACCTAGTTTTGTCATAACCTGTCCACAACTTTGAGATATCCTGCTAATATCGTTTTTGGCCCCATCATCCCTCAGTGGTGAAAAATAACTTTAAAACATTCTCGGATCCAGATCCGAATGTTGACCAAAATCGAATCGATTCGTCCTTGTACGCAAACTGTCCACCAAATTTCGCTGAATCGGTCCACAACTTTTTGAGATAGCTTCCATATATCATTTATTTTACTTTCTCTCAATGATCAGGAATCATTTAAATTTTTTTATCGGTAGAGCGCATACCTCCACCAGGCGGAGCAGTTTACGTTTTGTATCCCACTGATAGGCCGGATCTGGATTCGGACCTGAACCAAAATATATTCGGTTTGTTCTTGTCGCTGAAACAACTCATCCACCTGTAGTATTGGTGCCTTCAGAAAGTATTCACACCCCTCGACTTTTTCACATTTTGTTGCGTTACAGTCTGAATTTAAAATTGTTTGAAATTGAGATTTTTTTGTCACTGATCTACACATAACACACCATAATTTCAAAGTGGCATTTTCTTTTTTTACAAAATTATTTAAAATGAAATACAGAAATATCTAATTTACACAAGCATGCAACCCTCTGAAACAATACTGCGTATAAGAATCATTGGCAGCGATTACAGCTTTGAGTCTTCTTGCGTATGTCTATTACCTTTGCACATCTGGAATTTGGAGAATTTCTCCCATTCTTCCTTGCAGTTTTTCTCAAGATCTGTGAAGTTGGATGGAAAGTGTTGGTAAATTCAAATCTGGGCTACTCACAGACTTGCACATTCTTGTTCTGAAACCATTCCAGTGTTGCTTTGGCTGTATGCTTGGAGGCATTGTCCTATTGGAATATAAATTTTCACCGCAGTCTAAGGTCTTTTGCACCCTGAAGCAAGTTCTCGTCAAGGATTTACCTATATTTACCTGCATTCATTGTTCCCTCCATACTGATAAGTCCCCAGTCCTTGCCACTGAAAAGCATCCTGTTACGGATTCGGCCCGAATGATTGTTGTTATGATTATTGTTGTTAGTTCGAAGTATTCTGGTGATTGTGGTTGAAGGGAAAGGGTTATTATAGTTAAAAGATTTAAAAGCACGCCTGGTAAAATGTGGCCGGAAATCCGGATCGTGACCGGAAGAGGTGGAGCGAGGAAGAAGAGGCAGTAGATCGTGAAGAGACGTGGTTGTTGAGGCTCCGGACCGAGCAGTCGACGTACAGTGCGAGTGAACTTTGCGTCCTTGAAAGGAAGTTCGGGCGATGAGATATCGCCGGAGTGCGTGGAGCCTGTGCCGTCAGGTATCCTCATTGAGATTCCGGAGCATCCTGGCCTCAAAGCCCGGGTTCGAGTGAAAGCCGTCCGCCATCTTCGCCACACGAGCAACCTGCAGTGAACCGGTTTTGGTCGTGTCAGCTGGGCATTATTCCCCGGTGGTTTGCCAGGGACGGCTGTGCAAGAAAGGGCACTTGAGAAGTATACGGAGGCTCGCGGATTGAACCGCAAAAGTTGTACGTCGGAGCGCGTCTTTGTGAGGTTCCTTTCCACCGCTGTATTGCTGGGTGCTGAACAACATGACCTCGGGGTCGCTTCGATCGCCTAAGCCTCAATTGACTTTGATCGGGCCTTGACTCCCCGATCGCGGGAGCGCACAGAGACATTGGGACTTCGCCTTGGAGGGGTGCAGAGACATTGGGGGGTGCCATGAGTTTGGGGTTAAGGGGCTTGATATTGCCCCCATTGTTGTGATTTCTAATATATTATTGTTTGTTCATAACCTGGTGTGGTTGCATTATTGATTTGGCTGTTTCATTTGCTGGTTCCATTGAGGGTTTCATTATTTGCTTGATTTCACCCAAGGATAACACATCTTTCTGCCGGGGACCCTCTCGGGGTTCGGAGGTCTACCGAGATCAGAGGTAGGGGGAGGACCCCGTAACAGAAATTGGGGGCTCGTCCAATTGCTATTTATGGGCTCGCAATTGGGTCTGCGTCCGGGATCTATAAAATTCCTAAATTTAGTCCGGGAAAGAATTCCCTAACATTCCCACAATTCCCAAATTTGGAACTTTTTCCAACATTCCCAAATTTTTTCTAAAAACAAAAACAAAAAAATAATTCTTTTTTGTTTTGTTTGTTAAAAATTTCTTGTGTGAAGGTTAACAGGTGTTACCAGTAGTCACTATGGAGTTTGACGCAGAGAAGTTTACAGTGACCCCTAGTGAAGCACAGTTCAGAGCGTTAGTAAAATCGGACCTCTGGAAATTGGCCAAACATTTTAGCTTGGAGGTCCGAACTAATATGAAGAAGGCAGAGTTGCAGACAGTGGTGATACAATCGATGGTGGGATTAGAAGCATGGGAAGAGGTAGCCTGGGATTGGTTAGCAGAAGAGCAAGAAAATGTGGAGCTCCAGAAACTGGAGATGCAATTACAGAGCCAGGAAAGGGAAAAAAGCACAGGAACGAGAACTCCAGGAAAGGTTAAAAGTACAGGAAAGAGAACTCCAGGAAAGGTTAGAAGAGAAAAAAGCAGAGGAAAGGAGAGCTGCAAGAGAACTCGAAGCAGAGAGAAGCGCCGAAAGAGAGTTAAAGGACCGTGAATTGGCGCGTCAGCAGGAAATTCAAGTCAAGGAGCTGGAGTTAAAGAGAACGGGGAGAGGTACCATCCCTGCTGACTGGTTCGACACCTAGTCAGAACACCTGGGATGTTGGCAGACATGTGAGGCTGGTTCCACCCTTCAATGAAAAGGAGGTAGCCAAGTTTTTTTCCACACTTTGAGAAAGTGGCTCGACAGTTAAACTGGCCTGAGCAGTACTGGTCCATACTAGTGCAAAGTGTTCTGGTGGGTAAAGCTCAAGAGATTTATTCGGCTTTACCGATTGACCAATGTGCAGATTACGAGGTATTGAAGAAATACATTCTCAAAGCCTATGAATTGGTCCCGGAAGCTTACCGGCAAAAATTCCGGAATGCCAGGAGGAGGGAGAGTGAAACCCATGTGGAATTTGTCAGAGTGAAGGAAACCATGTTTGATAGGTGGTGTGATTCAAAAGGAGTTGGGAAAGACTTCGAACTATTGCGACAATTGATCCTGGTGGAGAAATTCCAACAGTGTCCACGAGGACATTAAAGTTCATCTGGAGGAAAGGAAAGTACCAAAGCTGTATGAGGCAGCCACCATGGCAGATGACTATGCCTTAACACACAGGATGGGGTTCCACAAACCGAACTTCTCGCCCAGACCTAGCCAGGGGAGCTATGGTACATCAGGGGCGGAGAATGAAAATCCATGGGGGCGGCCTCAGGATGAAAATGAGGTCCACTTTGACACCACGACTTCTAGAAATCAGAAGACTACGGTTCCAAGACAGACCTATCGTCCAGGGGACCCGAGGCAGACCGGCGCCCCCATGCCTTGGCAGACCACGAGGTTCTCCTCCGGGCCTACTTGCACTTTTTGCCATAAACCTGGACGTCCAACTGTTATGCTCTGGGAAAGGAAAATCAGGAGTGGAGTTCGACGAGTACGACTCCAAATGCGATGGCCATTGTGAGAAATCGCCCTCAAAAGGGTTACCAACCATTTATCCGAGGGGTTTGTGTCACTGGATGGAGCCTCGACTAACCGGAGACCGGTTAGGATATTGAGGGACACGAGCACATCAATCTTTAATGCTTGAAGGCATCTTGCCATGGTCCGAGGAGACGGCAACTGGGGATAGTGTTCGTTTACAGGGGATTGGTGGCTGTTAGTGCTCCACTTCATGTCATCCATTTTGAGTCCGATTTGGTGTCAGGACCGGTCACCGTCGGTTTACAAGCCACGCTTCCTGTAGAGGGAGTATCAGTTGTTATCGGGAATGATTTGGCCGGTGGTCAAGTTTATGGTAACCCGATGGTTGTTAAAAAGCCGAGTCGGGAAAATAACACCACACCAGTTAGGGATGGCGACAAGTTTAGCAAGTTATTTGTAGGTGGACTGAACTTCAAAACACAGGAAGATGTTTTGGAGTCTGCCTTCAGCAACTATGGACCGCTTTTGGAAGTGCTGCTGATAAAAGACAGGGAGACACGAAAGTCAAGAGGGTTTGGCTTTGTCACGTTTGAAAACTCAAAGGACGCCAGAGGCAGAAAAGGATCTGAATAGCAAGGAGTTGGAGGGTCGGACCATCACAGTAGGGAAGGCATTTCCTCGGGGCCGAGGGGACTACAGAGGAGGACCACGGAGTAGTAGTGGTGGTGGCCGCAAGCGATATTATTATGGAGGCTTCCAGAGTTATGACAGCTCCCGAAGGAAGGATTATCAGAGCAGTGGCCGAGAAGGAGACCGCCAGTCAGGTGACTACTGACAAGTGGTCCCACCGTAATTATTAGGAGACCGGAAAAGTTGAAGCACTGAATGCTGCGGAGCCGCCGAGCCAAGATTCCTACACGGACTAACCGTGAACACCACGTTCCTAAAGGCGTCCAGGTGGTGAACTTTCCTGCACGGACTAACCGTGAACTCCATGTTCCTAAAGGCGTCCATGTAGTGAATACCTCCAGGCCTCACCACCCAACCACCATGGAACCTGGCTTTCAGCTCGGCCTCCTGGAGAAAGTGCTATAGATTTGCTGGCCTTTGGGTTTTTGATCACAACCCCTTAACCTTCATTCAAGAGAAACTAGAAGTAAAAATCAGAGGGGCAGGGACAATGTCGTTGTTGATGTTTGGTCCAGAGGGAATTAACTTTGGAAAGCTCTGGGGGTTGTGTAAAATTTTTTTGGGGAAGGTTGAATATTGTTGCCCATGGGGATTGCTGATTTGGGTTGTGAATTTACTTTTGCTTGTTTAAAGAGGGCATGCAAAGAAAGTTTTCGCGGTGTTCAAACTTTCTTTCTTGAGGGGGGGAAGTGTTACGGATTCGGCCCTAATGATTGTTGTTATGATCATTGTTGTTGGTTCGAAGTATTCTGGTGATTGTGGTTGAAGGGAAAGGGTTTTTATAGTTAAAAGATTTAAAAGCGCTCCTGGTAAAATGTGGCCAGAAATCCGGATCGTGACCGGAAGAGGTGGAGCGAGGAAGAAGAGGCGGTAGGAGATCGTGAAGAGACGTGGTTGTTGAGGCTCTGGACCGAGCGGTCAACACACAGTGCGAGTGAACTTTGCGTCCTTGAAAGGAAGTTCGGGCGATAAGAGATATCGCCGGAGTGTGTGGAGCCTGTGTCGTCGGGTATCCTCATTGAGGTTCCGGAGGATCCTGGCCTCAAAGCCCGGGTACGAGTGAAAGCCGTTCGCCATCTTCGCCACGCGAGCAACCTGCAGTGAACTGGTTTTGGTCGTGTCGGCTGGGCATTATTCCCCGGTGGTTTGCCGGGGACGGCTGTGCAAGAAAGGGCACTTGAGAAGTATATTGAGGCTCGCGGATTGAACCGCAAATGTTGTGTCGGAGCGCGTCTTTGTGAGGTTCCTATCCACCGCTGTATTGCTGGGTGCTGAACAACATGACCTCGGGGTCGCCTCGATCGCCTACGCCTCAATTGACTTTGATCGGGTCTCGACTCCCCGATCGCGGGAGCGCACAGGCATTGGGACTTCGCCTTGGAGAGGTGCAGAGACATTGGGGAGGTGCCGTGAGTTTGGTGTTAAGGGGCTTGATATTGCCCCCATTGTTGTATGGCTCTTTTTGTGTGATTTCTAATATATTATTGTTTGTTCATAACCTGGTGTGGTTGCATTATTGATTTGACTTTCATTTGCTGGTTCCATTGAGGGTTTCATTATTTGCTTGATTTCACCGAAGGATAACACATCTTTCTGCCGGGGACCCTCTCGGGGTTCGGAGGTCCACCGAGACCAGAGAGAGGGGGAGGACCCCATAACATGATGCTGCCACCCCCATGCTTCACGGTGGGGATGGTGTTAGATGGGTGATGAGCTGCACTAGGTTTCCTCCAGATGTAGCACTTAGCATTCAAGACAGTTAATTAAATTTTTGTCTCATCTGGTTTTTTGTCTCATCTGGTTTTTCTTTTTTGTCTCATCTTTTTCTCATCAACTCAAACTGGTTTTTTTTGGAGACCACTGAATATTTTAACTTACTCAGAATCTTTAATGTGCCTTTTTGCAAACCACAGGTGTGCTATCATGTGCCTTTTTCTCAGGCGTGGCTTTCATCTGGCCACTTTCCCATAAAGCCTAGAAAACTGTTGTCCTGCCAGCAGGTTCTCCCATCTCAGCAAAGGAACTCTGTCAGTGGTCAGTGAGTTCTTGGTCACCGCTCAGATCAAGGTTTTCTTGCCGGTTGCTCAGTTTGGTTGGACAGCCAGCTCTTGGAAGGCTCTGCATAGTTCCACATTCTTTCCATTTCCTAATGATGGAGCTCACTGTGCTCTTGGGAACATTTAAGAGTAGAAATTGTTTTATAGCTTTCCCGAGATAGAGGTAACCCACCTTGATTGACTTCCTCATAATTCTATTTCAAATTCACAATTCTATCTGAAGTTTTACAGACAGTTCCTTGGACTTCATAATAGAGTTTCTGCACTGTCAACTTGTAAGAAGTGTAGCAACGAAACATCATGGAAAAAAAAAAAATGAAATGAGGACCGATTTCTGAGTGTTATGGGCATAAATGCACAACTCATCTTGGGTTCAATAATATTGAACGACTATTTCAAAACAAACACAAAAAAAAAACACCCAAAAAGGGCACATCCTTTTTATTTAACCAAGTTCTCTCAGCCTCATAGAAAAGGCACAGGACCATCAAGAATGTTGGTGGAAATCTGGAACACAACCATTTAAGCCCAGTTTGCAGCCGATCCACCCCAATCTTCCGTCTGGGCTGTTGGCGCAGCAGTCCAATCTTGCAACGTGGTCTGAAAAGCCCAGCCTGACAAAAATAAACACATAAATAGATAAGAATCAGGCAGAGTACAGCACAGCACATGAGCCGACAACAATTGACACTAATTGGCCTTGAGCAGACAATCATATATGTGTATATATATATATATATATATATATATATATATATATATATATATATATATATACACACACACACACACACACACACACACACACACACACACACACACACACACACACACACACACACACACACACACACACACACACACACACACACAAACACAGCATTTAATATGGAATTTTTTTTTTGTGGGGGTGAACTTACTTTTCAAGATGACTTAGAACCAAAAGTTCATTAGAAATATGTTGAAATTATTCGAGATTTTGTTAATGTGACCTTTAAAAGAAACAAAAACCACATTTTACATTTTGAAGTAAATAAATTGATCCTTAAAAGTGATGTAAACTGATATCGAACTCAATTCACGGACAGTACTGTGTTAAACTTCTGTACGTTTTCCAGAAGTATCTCTATTTTGCACATTAGCCAAAAAATATTTCAACAAAAACAAAAGTTAAATTACGACTGGGATTACGGACAGTAAAATTAAAGTTCAGTACTTCGTGTAACCCGCACGAGCATTCAGGAGAGCACGTACAAGTCGAGTCATGCTGTTCACGAGATTTGCCAAGGTTTGGACAAGAATCGATTGCCATGCAGTGAAAATAGCCTGCTGCAATTCACGCACAGAGGTCGGCTGCGGGTCCAAGTTGTCGATTTGACACGTTAATTCTGCCCACAAGTTCTCTCTCGGATTCATATCCGGGGACATGGCAGGCCACTCCATATGCTCGACACCACGGTCAGCAAGAAAATGTTGGATCATGCAAGCACGATGAGGGCGTGCATTGTCATCTTGGAAGACAAAGTTTCCTCAAAAGGCTGCACGAGCAAATGGAAGCAATGTTTCTTCCAGAATGGCCCTGTACTTGAACTGGTTCAGGTTTCCATTCAGAACAACCAGGTCAGTTTTGCCCCCTGCATGAAAAGCAGCCCAAAAGGTCACCCCACCACCTCCAGCTTGGACTCTTGGCACGATACAATCTTTGTTGTAGGCTTCATGCACTTGTCTGCGCACTCGGTTGCGGTCATCTTGACGATAGACCAGAAATCTGGACTCATCACTGAAGGTCACGTGATTCCAGTGTCCTGGCTGCCATTGACGGTGCTCTCTAGCCCACTGCAATCGATGCTGGCGGTGTTGTCTGGTCAGGCGTGGCTTTCTCAGGGAACGCCTGGCACGATAGCCTGCTTGAACCAGTCGTTGGTTGACTAGCCTTCTGGATACAGGCACATTTGTCAGTTGCTGCCACTCAGCCCGAAGCTGATTAGCTGACTTGGTACGGCCACTGCAGACTAACCAGTGCAGCTGGCGATCATCTCTCCTTGTGGTTCTGCGGGGACGTCCTGGCCTCGGTGTTGGAGTAGGGACACCCCTCTGAGCATTTCGTTTCAGGATCTTTGACACCTGACCTTGAGTGATGCCATACTGCCGAGCAATAGCACGCTGTTTCATGCCAGAATTTTGTAAAGCCACCACTTCATGACAAACAGCATTGTCGAGTTGACGGACCATCTCCAGAGGAAGCGGCAATAACTTTTGGAGACGTGCAGCAGTTGTTTTCCACTAATACAGAACGCAACAACCCTTATATACACGATTGTGAAGCCAATCGTCAAATGTACCTGTCCTTACATTTTGTCACGCCACCTGTGATATTATCCTGTTAATGACTTCTTGCTGCGAAAGACAATCAGTGACATGGTTCATTTCACAAAGAAATCACCGAAGTGTAAAAGAAACTCACCAGATTGATATACTGAGTTCAGAAAGTAAACCCAAGTCAAGAAAAAAAAACATTCCATATTAAATGCCAAGTCTGTATATATATATATATATATATACTGAAACACAAAATAAACTTACCACCTTTGAAACCTTTAAATATCAACAATAACACTGTGTAGTAAATGTGTGAACTTATTTGTGGACAATAGTGTCCTGACTGTCAGACAAAACGGTCACGGATGGTCACTTGAACCTTCAATTGTCACTTCACAGCACAGCTATTGAACAGCCGTTTTGACTGTCAGTGATTAGCCAAGGGGTACGGGATGATTTTAATGAGCTGCACGTGATGTCTTGATATTGGCTTTAAAAAGGCCAGTGCAAAATGGGCATTTCAATCAACATGCCACGATTGTCAAGGGATCAACGGCAGCGTGCCCTGGGCATGCTGCAAGGCGGACTGAGCTACCGTGAGGTGGCACGTCGCCTTGGCTGTTCACACCAGACGATATCGGCCCTGGTGGACAGAGACACCCTCCACAACTCTGCAGATGACAGACCTCGATCAGGGAGGCCAAGAGTCACCACTGCAAGGCAGGACAGGCAGATG
>NC_136263.1:74149281-74196781 GCF_964187855.1 Myxine glutinosa
TACAGGACTTACGATGCCTTGAAGACCCTCGTCCTGGAACATCTACAGCCAGGTCAAACAAACTGGAGAAAATCGATCGAAGCAACTGTTCTCGGTAGTCGTCCATTTTGTTTCGGAAGTTTTGCCCGGATGTCAGTCTAAAAATAATCAGGTCGACCGAGATCTCCGTTTTCACGCATAGAAAAAGTGTGCATGTTCATTCCGCCTTTCACGCGTGAAACGTGAAACATGAAAGGCGTTCTATGGCCCAGAGCAAGTCATACTACGTTTGTCCAGTTTTCTTTACACGCGTGAACCGTGAAACGTGAACTTCTATGGCCCAGCAGCCTAAGGTGTACCTCACAGAGATGGGCATGCAACCATCTAGAATCAGGTGTACCTCCCATGGATTGGCATGCAACCATCTATAATCAGGTTTATCTCCCATGGATGGGCATGAAACCATCTATAATCAGGTGTACCTCCCATGGATGGGCATGAGACCATCTAGAATAAGGTTTATCTCCCATGGATGGGCATGCAACCATCTATAATCAGGTTTATCTCCCATGGATGGGCATGAAACCATCTATATAATCAAGTGTACCTCCCATGGATGGGCATGACCATCTATAATCAGGTGTACCTCCCATGGATGGCATGAGACCATCTAGAATCAGGTGTACCTCCCATGGATGGGCATGAGACCATCTAGAATCAGGTGTACCTCCCATGGATGGGCATGAAACCATCTAGAATCAGGTTTATCTCCCATGGATGGGCATGAAACCATCTAGAATCAGGTTTATCTCCCATGGATTGGCATGCAACCATCTAGAATCCGGTTCATCTCCCATGGATGGGCATTAAACCATCTAGAATCAGGTTTACCTCCAATGGATGGGCATGCAACCATCTTTAATCAGGTGTACCTCCCATGGATGGGCATGCAACCATCTTGAATCAGGTGTACCTCCCATAGACAAACGTGCATGTACATGCCATCGACCAGAGCTAACAATAAAGTTGAACAGAACTATTGCAATTGAACATCTATAACCTTTTCAAGGATGACCAAAAAACGTGCCGACCAAAAAATGATAATAAAAATTAATAAATAAAAAAAACAAAAAAAAAAAACATAAGAAAAAAAGTGTCACCAGAAAAGTGACTTTGTGCAACATACACACGTTCATTATAACTGCTAAACTTGTTTCTTGTAACACTAGCTCTGATACAAGAAATGGAACTTTAAAGGCGTACAGGATATGGTTTATTCAGGTCAGTACAAAGATTACGATTACCCTTTTGCTCCAAACTCGAACCTGATGACATCATAGTTGAACTAATCAAGCCACTTGGATGAACAATCAAAAAAAAGAGGAAAGCAATGTGACGTGGGTCAACCGACAGAGAAAGGGATGACAAAATACCCAACACTGCAATGGGAACCCGCGTCTCATTCTTGTTGCACATGTAATACACTTCACGTTTAATGGCCACTTGCGGCCGCAACGCGAAGCTCCAACAACGTGCACGACACTAAAACCAGCGTCAGGGCGCCAAAAAAAAAAAACAGCAAGGTTGACGCATATACAGTTTGCAAAAACAGAACAAAAATATCTACAGTTGAATGGAACGATCAAAATCGTGAGCCAGTCTAAATTCAGTAACACAACACAATCCGCTTGGAACTCCTGCAAATTCATACAATAACGGCAAAAGATGCACCTTATTGAGGGAAGATGCCCAGAGACTGAGCTGAGCACCACTAGGTGAGTTGGCATGGAATGGGCCCACTGTCCTTTAAAGTCCTTTCTTCATTGGAAAAATAAAACAAGTAACTAAAAATCGGAAGGACTTGCATTGCTGAATTCAAAGTGAAAATCTGTTGCGTGGTGATTAAACTGGAAGGGCACTGCCAGTGAATCTTGCACAATGTCAGCCAAGAATGGAGGCACGTGCGTGCACACACTCGGAATCCTCCAATCGACTTCCACAACAACCGTCTCAAAGAGGTTCAGTCACTCAAACTCTTGGGTCTCGCTCTCAGCCATGATCTCTCTCGAGCAAGCCACATTTCAAAGCTTGCCTCCAAAGCCAAACACCACTAGGCATCCTCTGACGTGCAAAGTCCTTCCTTCGCACACCTGAGCTTCTATCAACCTACAAGGCTTTCATCCACAGCTTGATGGAGTACTGCTCTGCCACCTGAGCTGGCTTCCCTGCCTCATCTTGACACCATGGAAACCAAAGTTTTCAAGATCATTGCAATATCTCACGAAGCGGAGTCTATGGGCCTATCACTTCGCCATCACAAACAAGCCACTGGTCTCAGTCTTTTGCCCCATTTTTGGTCTTGCACCCTCTGCACTGTACGTGCTTTCTCCCTCCTACCCCCACCTCCTCAAGGTACCTGCAGGATGCACGCGGTCAACCAGCAAGCCGTTCCTCGTAAAACTGCCTAAATACAGAACCACTGCTCAAACTCATTTATTCCTCTCTTTTCCCGCCTGTGGAACCACTTTACACGCTCACTTCAGTGTCGTTCTTCGCTCGTAGCCTTCAACAGATGTTCCTCATCTCAGGTCATCCCCCATCCAAAGCCATGATCTTTTATACACCCATTAAACCAGCCCCACCCCTCCCAATACTTTGCTTATGTATCCCCACCTTGCCCATCCCTTACCCTCATCGTTACCTGCATCCCTCGTTGGCCGACAACCCCCTCCACCCCGCTATCAGCATTCCCTCTCTGTATCCTGCTGTTCCCTTTATGTTGTGTCCTGATCTATTCTGTGTCCTTGCTCTTCCATGAGTCCTAGACCATGTATTAAAGTTTAACATGTGCATTTGTTCTGCATCAAAGGCAACGCGTGATTGTTTGAGACCTCGCTTAGGAACAGGTTAGAGGCCAAACAACCAGGTTGCACTGTTATGCAAAGACATTTCAGCAAAACCACAGTTTATTAAAACATCGACCAAAGCAGCAAAGCAAATACACACCATCATTTTTCCGCTTGTACACATACTGATCCATCTGAAAATCACAATTGGTGGTGCCGAGGTGAGTCCCTGCTGCAAGGAACTTGAGAACATCTTCTTCGCGCATCTGCAACACGTCTATGGCTCCAGACATCGTGAGATCTCCGCAAAAAAGTAACGACGGGAGAACTACAAAACAAACAAACACCGACATTAAAATTCTTCTGCACTACTTGCTGCATGAGATACGTCAGCTGCTTTAACATGTAATCAACAAATCTGCCACGCTCATCTCAGAGCATCAAGGCAGGGGAAGCAGTTCCTGGGCAAAGGTCATGCTGAGAGTTCTGCATGGCTTTTCCAGCAATCAGCATAGGAATTTGTTCAGGATGCTGGCGATCGATCTCGCATACTCCTCTCAAAATACACTTTTGGACCTTTAACGTCCACTAGCTGGCAGACGGGTCCTCCGGGTGAACGCCCATTTGAGGGACGGGACATGCATTGATGAATCGCACTCAGTCCAAGACATCTTGGGGAGGGGAGGAGTGGGGGGGGGGGGGGGGAGGGGGAGGGAGGAATGGGGGGGGGGAGGAGTGGAGGGGGAGGGAGGAGGGGGGGGGAGGGAGGAGGGGGGGAGGGAGGAGGGGGGGGGGGAGGGAGGAGGGGGGGGAGGGAGGAGGGAGGGGAGGGGAGGGAGGAGGGGGGGGAGGGGAGGGAGGAGGGGAGGGGAGGGAGGAGGGGAGGGGAGGGAGGAGGGGGGGGAGGGAGGAGGGGGGGGGGAGGGAGGAGGGGGGGGGAGGGAGGAGGGGGGGGGAGGGAGGAGGGGGGGGGAGGGAGGAGGGGGGGGGAGGGAGGAGGGGGGGGGAGGGGAGGGGAAAGGAGTGGTGGGGGCAAGGGAAAGGAGTGGTGGGGGGGGGGGAGGGGAGGGGAAGGGAAGGAGTGGTGGGAGGGAGGGGAGGGGGAGGGAAGGAGTGGTGGGGGGAGGGAAGGAGTGGTGGGGGGAGGGGTGTAAAATAAATACCTCCAACATGGCAGCATGCAAAGCATTATGGGATAGGTTTGAAAACCCTCTAAACTCAAATTGGGGTATCATGGGAGGATTACATCCCATATTGTGAAACCCAAATGGAGATTCTACCTAACAGAGGGCAAATATAACAGGCATGTGTAGAACAATCGCACAGCTTATTTCCCCCCCCAAAAAACTAAGTATATAACAGTAACTTAAAAAAGAATTATTAATGCAAAATATAAAGTGTAAAATTTTAAACTACATTTAAAAACAACAGTTAAACTAGAACGGCACTCAGTGGAGAGCAAACCTCCGCCTGGTTGGCCACATCACAAAATGGTGAAGAATCACTTAACACATTCTACTAGCTGGATCCGGATCCAGATCTTCACCGAAATTGAATCGATTCTTCCTCGTCACACACACAACCTGTCCAACAAGTTTCATCCAAATCCGTCCATAACTTTTTGAGTACATATCCTGCTATGTATCGTTTTTGGCCCTATCTCCCAATGGTGAAGAACCACTTGAAAAATTAAATAATTATCGTATCCGAATCCATATTCAGATCTTCACCAAAATCGAATCGAATCGTCCTTGTCAGACACCCAACATCCCACCACGGTTCGTCCAAATCCATCCATAACTTAAGATATCCCGCTATGTATAGTTTTTGGCCCCATCTCCCATTGGTGAAGAATCACAAACAAATTATCTGATCCGGATCTTCACTAAACTCTAATAATTTCATCCTTGTCTCATACCAAACCTCTCCACCAAAATTCGTCGGAATCCGCCCACAAGACAAACAAAGGGTTGAAAACAACCTTCATCCACCTTCAGTGCCACAGGTAAGTAGACACCGCGCTTTCCTTCGGGGGACGTCAGGCATTCATTACAACAAGGGATTATTTATACAAATCTCCCACCAAACATCATCGTGCAATCAACCAAACACAAAGTATAACATGTAGAGCAGGCAAGGCTGTCCCGGTAAAACCCAATGAAAACGATGGCAGAGGCCTGGCACCCATGACCACGTGGTCGCTTGTCGAGGCCGCACAATGTATTCGTCCATTAAAATAGCCATACACTACAGTCCCCGATCTATCGCGAATGTCGCTTTTATCAGGTAATCCAAGTTTCCATGTTCAAAACAACTCATACAGCCGCCGCAATGTCCAATTATTTAACGATGGATCTCAAACAAAATCTCACAGCATACCAATACGACGCCACAGGAAGGCCGCGCGGCATAAGAGAAAGGAAATCACGTGCACTTCCGCATTTCACAGTTTCTAATTACCACGCTTTCAAATATACGTAGTTTTACTTTCAATTATTCATAAACAAGCACTAAAACGGTCAAGCGTTACTGTAAAACGTCATTTTCATCTGGTAAAAAAAAAAGCACCCACATATATATATACCAGCCGTAGTATACAGCACTAGCTATATACACCACCTCATTTAATTCCTTAGTTAAGTGGCAGTAATTAGTCATTAAAGAGTTTAGAAGGATGAACCAATTAAAGAAAAACAATTTAATGTCTGAAGAATGAGTCAAGTTTGACATCATCGATTTTTTTTTAAATATGGGGATTTAAAATTATTATTTGTCAAAACATCTTTTTGTTGATTTTTTTTCCCAAGACCTTCCCATTCGTTTGAGTACCGTTTTATAGTCTACATCTCATACTCGAATGTTATTCGAGGAATAGAAACGAGCCTGGGATCTTTTTCTGATTCCCTCTCTGCACTTATGACAATGCACGAGACTACTAGTACTAGTACTAGAGTCTCCACAGAAGGGATGCAGATTTGACCTGGTGCTCGAAGTACTGCACCTGATCAACATTGCAACGATCAACATCTGTGGTCCCCCCCTTTTCGGCTACTTCAGTTCATCAGTTGTCCCGCAGAGACCAGGTGGCTCTCTCCAGGCTTAGATTTGGGCATTGTCGCCTTAATTCGTATCTCCACATGATAAGGTGTCACCCTTCCGGGACTTGCGACGCCTGTAGGGAACCCGAAGATTTATCTCACTTATGATATCCCATAGGCCTTCTATTCAATACATTTTCTTTTCAACACAGTTAAGTTCGGGCACGTGGCGTGTATAGAGCCTCGCGGCTCTGAAAACGCCATAAAACCAAACGAGGAAGAAGAAGAGCCTGGGATCTTCTTTACCTGCGTCGTTGGCGTGACGTCACTCCGACACAAGGCAAAGTAAAACGTCTAAACGTAAATCAAAGTTCCGCAATGTTTTCCAATTTTTATATAGTTATAAGAGCGATTTTTGGAGTTATCAGCAGAGGTAGATTTGAATCAAAAGGTTATATAATTAATACACACGTGACACGTGGCAAGTCGGAGGTGACGAAAAGCGGATTGATAGGAATCGAAAGAGGGGTTATTATACGCTATATTTATTTATTTATTACCAAACCTGGTAAGTCCTCAGAATACTGAGATAGCCGCTTATTGACGACTAATGATAAAGAAGTTCCAAGAAAGACAACTTCAAAATTCGGTGATTGTGGTTGCACCATATTAAATATGTAATGATCCATGGAAGAAGCATGGTGTTGGTATAACGGTCAGGGTGATGGCTTGGGGTCCGAGGGTCCTGAGTCCTGACCAGTGTACAAGTAATAGGGGCACCGCATGTGGCACACCCGTATCCTCAACCAACGATGCTACCTGCAGTTCTGTGCTGCATTCGAAAGAAGAAGAAGATCTATGTAAGGAGACCCCTTACAAGGAGAACATTCCTGAACTTAAATACACTGTTATTTCCATTCTCACGTGAAACACTTTAATCTGTAGTTCAAAACGATTCCATAGCATATCCATACATGTGCAGAACCTGGAGAATATTTCAAAGTTGTAATCAAACAAAACTGAGTTCCTCTTGTGTCAATAAATTATAAGGTCTTTTTTTTTTTCTTTTTTTTTTTGTATACTGAATCGAGGCTCGTGAAAGAGCTAACATTTATTTCACAAACAAATCAACCAGACAAACAAAATATACAAAAAGAGGGAGCGGAAGACAAGATGGGGAGAGAAGGGGAAGCACACAACCACAACATTTGAGAGCAGGGAGAAGTGTGGGAGGGAGAGGGCTTGGGGGCAGGAGGCGTGGGAAGGGGAGGGGGGGGGGGGGGGAAGAGGTATAAAACACAAGGGGACCGAAATTAGCGGGGGTAGAAAAGATCAAGGTTTTGGATGGGGGAGGATAAGAGATGGTGGTGAACAGCTGTTTTAAAGACCTGGAGGGTGGAGTGGGATTGAAGAGAGTGAGGGAGTTTGTTCCAGAGGCGGGAGAAAAGAGGAATGAAGGAGTGAAGGTGAGCAGAAAGTCTTGATTTTGGCAGTTTAACCATAAGAGGGTTGCAGGCAGATATTGTGCGACCTGTAGGAATATTTGGGGGACAGAGCCCAGAGAGGGCTGGGGGGGGCAAGGCCAGAGAGGAGTCGGTAGAAGACGGAAAGACCACCAACCTGCCTGCGGTGAGTGAGTGAAAGGCCCTTGGAGTTAGCTTCATCGCGGGAGATTCCATTGCTCTCCGTCTTGCATTAAAAATAGCAGATATAATAAATAAAATTGGCTAGATGTTTGCATCTAATTCTAGATGGTCCCAGTTATCCACGTCCATTCCCCAATGTGAATTTGGCCACACGACCTTTCGAGGCACGAATGGATCAGGATGCAATCAATGGTGGCCTGTTTTTGAACACCGATGCCAGGACAATCTCTGTGAATCCCACATGAGGCAAACCAGGCCCAAGCACCCCATTGGGTGCACAGTGGGGTATCAGGTAGTAGGGGAGTGGGTGACTGGATGGCTTTTAGCTCCACAAGGGACAATTGGTCTTGTGCATCCCAACGAAGCCTCGTCTTTCCAAGGCCTGGAGAACCTCCGCCAAATCACACAAAAACAAAGAGCAGGTTTAATTACACCTATACACCACCAGGGGGCTCCCAGTTGTGGAAGAAAATTAAATAAGACTGTTTCTTGAATGAAAGATAATTTATAACCACATAAGGCATTATAAAGGCCTATAGATCATGTAATTTGCAAAGCATCATGGGCAATGTTAAAATGCACTCTTGAACTTGTTTGTGTAAAAGGAAATAAAATGCCCAAAGAGAAATGCAGAAGTTGGAGATCCCAAGTTGAGATGTCTCGTCCGGCGAATGGAGACCGCACCCTTGGAAATGTCGAGTCTGTGGTTTTAACTGGCAGGACTCAGGGTGTGCTTTGTCTGCTTGAATGTAACTTTTCTATTTCAAGTATACAAGACTGTTTGAAAACATATTTTGGAGTGGTTCATGGAGTACAGTGTATTGCTCTCCGTTTGCAAACGCGGATTTATGTTAAATGAACCGATTCAACCAACTTTGTGATTGCTCTGACTTGAGGTTCGAGTTTTCCCACCACACAGTCTTATCCATGTTACTGTACAAGTATTTCCATCTATTTGATATTACGAGCACACTAGATCAAAACAACAACTACTTCAGATTTTATTAAATGGGGGAGGTATAACCACAGCTGATTATATCCATTTGTAAACTTGCAGAAAATATGAACATCCACTTTATTTATCATCCAATGAGCTGTCCACAAGATCGAGGCTCGTGTAAGAGCTAACCTCAACACGGGGAAAAAAAAAGAAAAAAAAAGGACATAAAACGCATGGACACTGCTAGAACTTCCAGGAAAGAAAGAAGTCGGTATTTCAAAAAAAAAGTGGATCTGGGGTGAATTAACGGGGGTAGAGGAGATCAAGGTTTTGGATGGGGGAAGATAAGAGATGGTGGTGAACAGCTGTTTTAAAGACCTGGAGGGAGGAGCGGGATTGAAGAGAGTGAGGGAGTTTGTTCCAGAGGTGGGAGAAAAGAGGAATGAAGGAGTGAAGGTGAGCAGAGAGTCTTGATTTTGGCAATTTCACCAGAAGAGGGTTACTGGCAGCTCTTGTGCGACCTGTAGGAATATTTGGGGGACAGAGCACAGAGCTGGGGGAGCTAAGCCGGATAGGAGTGGGACGAAGACAGGAAGACCACGTACCTGCCTGCGGAGAGTGAAAGGCCCTTGGAGTTAGCTTCATCGCGGGAGATTCCAATGATTCTGAACGCTTTGGTTTCTACAGCGTGAAGCCGAGCTAGGTGTGAGGCAGGGGCACCAGCCCAGCGGGGAGAACAGTATTCCGTTGAGCTGCGGATGAAAGCCTTGTATGTGGTGAGGAGCTCAGGTGTGCCAAGGAAGGACTTCGCACGAGGGAGGATGCCCAGTCAGCGACTGGCTTTTGAGGCCAGCTTGGAAATGTGGTTTTCCCAGGAAAGATCATGGCAGATAGTGAGACCCAAAAGCTTGAGTGACAGAACTTCTTGGAGAGGATTGTTCAGAAAGTAGATGGGAGGGTTGTCCATTCAGTCTTTTCGGAGAGACAGAGTAAGAGTGTGAGATTTGTCAGGATTGAAAGACATGTTACACTTGTTTGCCCAGTCTGTGATTTTGTCCAGGTCTGCAGAGAGTGAGGAGGCTGCAGACTGCCGATCTGAGGGATGAGGTATGGAGCAGCAGAGAGTAGAGTTATCAGCAAAGAGATAGAGGATTTTCAAGAGAGTCAGAGAGATCATTGCTGAGGACCAGATAAAGCACAGGGCCCAGAACACTACCTTGAGGAACTCCAGCCTGAACAGGACGGGGAGATGAGAGAAACCCATTCAGGGCCACACGTTGACTACGACCAGAGCGGAAGTCCGCAAGCCATGCATGGAGATTTCCATGGATACCATAGGAGGAGAGTTTGGTGAGCAGAGCGGGGTGCCAGACCGTATCGAAGGCACGTGATATGTCAAGGGAGACGGCGCTAATTTCCTGTTTGGCATTGATGATCTCCATGCATTGTTGAGACAGTAGAAGCAGCATGTCCAGAGTAGAGTGACCTGGTCTGAATCCAAATTGATGATCGGAGATCAAGCCATTGGAGAAGAGGAAAGATTTGATATCCGAAGCAATGATGGATTCCATGACTTGGCTGATAATTGGGAAAAGGCTGATTGGTCTGTAGTTGCAAGGATCTGTGTTTGCACCTTTTTTGTGTAAAGTGGTAATGTTGGCTGCTTTCCAAGTTGATGGCAGATGACCTTGAGCAAAAGAGTGGGTGAAGAGAAAAGAGAGAAGGTGGAAAGAGCGGCAGAGCAGGATTTTAGGACCCGTGGGCTGATGCCGTCTGGTCCAGGTGTAGAATCATAGTCGAGGATTGACAGAAACTTCTCCACCTTGTCAGGAGAGAAGGCCACAGAGTCCAGGAGCAGCTGGGTACGACTGGGTATGGTGGGTACAGAGAGGGACGGGTTTGGGACACCAGATTTAGAGGCAAACACAGAGTTGAGGCATTCAGCTTTTTCACATGCGAAGTCAGCTGTGTAGCCCGTTGAGGTAAGGGAGGGGATGGAAGGGAAACAAACACCAGAAACAGATTTGACCAGATGCCACCAGGATTTGGAAGAGGGAGACAGGTTTGAGAGTTCAGTCTTGAGAGTAGAGAGATATTGTTTCCTGGCTCTACTGAGAGTGGACACACTTGTTCTGGGCTTTGTGAAAGGAAATGAGATTTCATATTACAGGCCCTCACACTGTCATTGGTTGATATGGTGGGTCACCAACTTCTAATGCAACTACAAGGGTGACTTGAAAACTGGAGAAAGAGGGAGGCAAGTCAAGCCTGTCTACGAGCAGATGGTTAATATACGAATTACTACAGTCAATATAAACATGTTTTTATTTCAATAAAACAGACATGTGGCAAAAAACATGTTGGTTCCCTTCTCTCCCCATGCACATCATTCATGCATAACACAGCAAAAACAAAATTTGGAAACAAAGCATATACTTCAGTTCTTTCACAACCTGGAAGAATACCGGATGTAGTTGGGGTAACATGCAAATACCATTATTTTGACAGGGGTCTAGGTTGATGCAGGAGCTACACGAGATCAGCACTCAGTACATCGTAAACCTCTGCCAAGCTGAACAGTTTAGGTTTTGTATCCCAATAATAGGCCAGTTCTGGACCCGAACATGAACCAAAATCAAATTTTTCCTTTCACACACCCAACCTGTCCACAACATTGAGTTATCCTGCTGTCAGACAGACAGATGTGAAAATATAACCTCTGTCCATCTTCAGTGGCAGAAGTGACAACAGCAGTTTTAGAAATAAAATGGAAAGGCAAACAACACAAAAAAGGAGTTGAGACCAAAGAATGAAAGAGGGAGGAAAGTAGCAGAGATGGTTAAAGGAAAAGCATTAGGTGACAATGCACAGCACACCTGAAGGAGTGGATGGAGGGTCACAGGACAACAGGCATGGAGAATTGGTTCTACAGATGAAAGACTAGAGGGGTGAAGGAATGGCAGTGAGCATTCAGGTTAAAATTGGGAGGAGGGGAGGAGTGTCACCTGGCAGGTATGGGGTTCTGCAAGAACATTGAGCTGAATGGGTGTTGTGGGTGGACAGAGGGTTAAGGGATAGCTGATCGAGCCAAGCCCCAAGTTTAGAGATAGGAAGTAGTGTTCAGCAACTTACCTGTAGTGCATAAGCAGCAGACACTGGGATTTGACTTCCTGCATAGCAGATACCAATAATATAAAAAGCCTTGGTCTTTACTGCCTTCATGGAGCAAGGGAAACAGCTGAAGTCTAGTGGGACCCATACTCCATGATTCTTCAGTTAAAGGCATCATACACTACTTTAGTACACCTCGTACAGCTCTGAACGATTCAGAACGGACTTTCCTGTGGAGAACACCGAGGTTTTGCAGGCCTTTTGAAGCTAGTTTGACAGATTGCGGCCCAGGAGTTCCGGGCAAGGCAATGCATCAATTCCAGAGGTTAGCCAGAGAAGTAGACTGGGGATCAAAACCTGATCCATGTGGGACCCATACTCCTGCATTATACAGTACTCGTATAAAGCCCGTCAAAAATGACGGGTTGGAACGGTTTTTGACGGTACAGCCACGTGAGCATGCCAAAGTCTGAAGTCTGGGCCTCGTGTCAGGTGGGCTTATGTCATCTTTATTTATTAGACATCCTACAGATGTAAATGAACACTCGTTTTACTCTGCGCACATTGCATATCATGTGCAGCAAATTTCACCTCCCTGTGCCTTGTATTTATTGTGATTTAAAAAAATACCGCTTCTGTACACCGACCTTGAGGCTCAGTTTGCAAGCCACCGTCTACAATTCCAATGTAAGAGGCATAATTACTCTTCTTTTGGGTCTTTGGAGTTATTTTGTGTCTTCTGGGTCATTTGAGTCCTTGGGGTCTTCAGTGTCTTTTGGGTCTTCTGTTTGGGTCTTGGTCACCCACCCCCACTTAAATTCATCGGTCTTTTGGGTCATTTGAGTATTTTACGTCCTTGATCTGGATCTTTGGGGGTATTTAAGGATCTTCAGGGTATTTTTTGTCTTAGGATTAAGTTGGGGTCCACTGGGTCCTCAGGGTCTTTTGGATTGTTTGGGTCTTTGAGGGTCTACAGGGTATTTTGGGTCTTCTCGATCCTTTCAGTAACCAGGATCTTTTGGGTCTTCGGAGTATTTTGGGACTTCTTGGTCGTTTGGGTCTTTAACCGTATTCAGAGTCTTTTGGGTCTTCTGGATCTTTAAGGGTCCTGGTGTCTTTGGGGTATTTTGGGTTTTCAGGGACTTGTCAGTCTTTTAAGTCTTCTGGGTCATTTGGGTCCTTTGGATGTTTAACAGTCTTCAGGGTATTTAAGGGTCTTTAAGGAGTGGATGGGTTAAGCTAGCAGCTGGAGGAAAGGATCTACAAGAGTAGCTGGTGAGAAAAGGCAATGGGAGAGAGAAGGATGGAGGACAGAAGGAGAACCACTCTGGACAGTTGTGGAGCTTGTGCAAGCTGATGATATTGTGGCAGTCTGGGACATTACCTCCCGCTTTTCAATCGATCTCACCCAGTTTCAGGTGCATATGATCGTTTGGAGGGATTTCATTTCTTTAAGGTGTTGATATATTCACAGTCTTCGTCCGGGATTGGCATTTTTGTCCTGTGCGAAGTGTGTTTATTCAATCCTAAGGCTTGTCCTAAGGCGTGTCTGCCTGCTGCTTCCTATTAACTAAGTTTCTGAATGTTTGGCCAATCCCATGGGTCCAAATTGGCCTGATTGGTAACCGGTGTGGTCTAGACCTCATTCGGCGTGCCGAGCATTCTCCGGTTCGGTACGTTAACGACCAAATTGAGCATAAAGCATGGCCATTGACAAAGTCTATGGCGTTCGAAGTTCGTTCCCTGGTCGCCGCAGTTGAACAGAGCCTGTAAAACACGACAATATTGAAGGGTTATACAATGGTGAGCACAAAAATAAGCTTGAAGCAACATAACAAGCTGAAATGGGAAGTGAAATAGATATATATATATAAATAATTGTGTGCAGATAATTATAGTTGAGACAAGATCATTCATGCACACCAAGAAGCTAATATCACCTTTTGCATTACTTGCATCCGTTTTATTCAATTTCACCAAGATTCGGCACATTCATCACCACACGATTCCTCCCCACCCCGACCCTGCTCCCCCACCCAACCAAAGTCTCTCCAATTGTATAAACAATCAGCACCATCATTAAACAAATTGACATCAGTGAGAATATAAAATAAAAAGAACAAAATAAAAAGGCATGCTTGCTTCCAGCTCGATTCTGCCAATTTATTCACATGGAGCACATGTTCATGTAAGAATTAGATCAAGCTATCGGAAAGCCTCACCTTAAGCCTTACTCAGCATCTTCATAAGGGTAGCTCAAGTTACTTTGAGCAACCCGTAAATACAGGTAGACAAGAAATGAAATCTACAATCAATTATTTGGCAAACGACGGCCAGAATAAATTTCACAGTTTTGCTGACCAAGTCAAGCATATTATAGGTTTATACATTTGGATATTTTAGAACAGATAAATAATAATTATTAATAACAGAAAAATAATGTACAAAATCAAACTCGAACAGCAAAATCAACCTTTCTGCATGTGCATCAGAAAATGGCCTTCAGAAAATCCCTCCTCTTGGGGAGGGAGGGAGAGGAGAAAAAGAAAAAAAAAAGACGAAGAAGAAGAAGAAATATTTAGTGCCTCCAATACATTAGGTAAGACAGCAAAGTTATTGAAGGATCAAATTTTACAGCAGCAGCAATTCACTCCCAACAAGAGTAAAGCATGGAACTGCACTGCATCAAACACTGCACAAAAATGTTTCCTGCACCCTTACAAAAATAGACAAGCAGTCAGCTGTGCAGCATACTGGCAAGGTTCAAGTACCTGGTCCATTAATAAATGGCAAAAACTGCACATGCAAAATGCAATTTGACAAGCAGCATTCTTTCCACGGTTAGGCAAGAGAAAATTTTGAAGGAAGCCAGCTTATGACTAGTCACTGAAAGTATCAAGAGCACACAAGTGACGAATACATATTGTACTTGGCAAATTCATTTGAGCACTCCCCCATGGAGAACCCACCCCCACTTAAATTTATCGACATGCCACACCCATCACAATGCAAGTCCACAGGTGCCACCCCTCCACACTGCAAGTCCACGGGTGCCACCCCTCCACACTGCAAGTCCACAGGTGCCACCCCCTCCACACTGCAAGTCCACGGGTGCCACCCCCTCCACACCAAGTCCACGGGTGCCACCCCCTCCACACCAAGTCCACGGGTGCCACCCCCTCCACACCAAGTCCACGGGTGCCACCCCCTCCACACTGCAAGTCCACGGGTGCCACCCCCTCCACACTGCAAGCCCACGGGTGTCACCCCCTCCACACTGCAAGTCCACAGGTGCCACCCCGTCCACACTGCAAGTCCACGGGTGCCACCCCCTCCACATTGCAAGCCCACGGGTGTCACCCCCTCCACACTGCAAGTCCACAGGTGCCACCCCGTCCACACTGCAAGTCCACGGGTGCCACCCCCTCTACACTGCAAGTCCACGGGTGCCACCCCCTCCACATTGCAAGCCCACGGGTGTCACCCCCTCCACATTGCAAGCCCACAGGTGCCACCCCGTCCACACTGCAAGTCCACGGCTGTCATCCCCTCCACACTGAAAGTCCACAAGTGCCACATTCTTTCAAAGGTGATTTTGCATATGTCAATGACAGTAACATGCTGAAGTGTTGAAAAGCAATGAAGCAATCTAAAAACTTGGCAAAAACTACAAATTAAAATATATCAGCAAAGTCATAAGTTACACCAGTTTATGTAACTATGTACATATTATGTGTATATATATATATATATATATATATATATATATATATATATATATATATATATATATATATATATATATATACACACAGCCACTTTTTCCAAGTCAACATC
The DNA here is from genome assembly GCF_964187855.1 of Myxine glutinosa. Taxonomy (NCBI): domain Eukaryota; kingdom Metazoa; phylum Chordata; class Myxini; order Myxiniformes; family Myxinidae; genus Myxine; species Myxine glutinosa. The sequence goes on from NC_136263.1 coordinate 74,164,679, forward strand.
ATATACCTCGTGGGCCTGCAAAACTGGACATTTTCTTGACATGTTACAAGATCCAGAATGTGATTTATAGCAGGCACGGTTTCATTTCCCAGCAAATAAAGACAAACCAGCAACAAAAAGTAATATCCACAGTGGCCCAGGCAGAAGATGCATTTCCCAATCTAATTTTTTTTCAATGGGAAACAATGAGTGCCAAGCTACCAAAGCTCAGGTCCGTCCGTCATTGTGTTCGCTCTATGACAGGCTATTGGACCTCACATGAGGAAGGGGTTGTTGCTGATTTTGGTCTGTGGCAGGTTTGCAGGAGGCAAGTTGTAGATAGTCGGAATGCCTGGCAACACAGGAGTTGCGCCAGGTCCATTCCTTGCAGAAGCTGGGGCTCCCATTATTGGGCTCGTTTTCAACGCTGGTGTCGGAAAGACTCCAAACGGGTTGCCAAGTGTTGTAGGACTGGTTGATCCTGTGGAAAACCATTGAAATTGGGTAACATTGCCAATGGAGTCATGAATATACATACACACACACAAAAAAATTCTCTCCTGCAGTCCTCACCCTTTTATTTTCCCTTTTCTATCCTCTGCCCTCCATCTGGTACAACTAACATTTAAATATTTCCATCTGATATCACAAGTAATATTCAGGGATAACCGATCCGAATACCACACGCCACTTCAATTTGTCCCGTCTACAAATGTCATCATGCATTCAAAACTAGTTGTTGCTCGTTAACGGCCACTATTATGCCACCTTGTGGGGGCGATTGGGGGAAGCTTGGCCCAAGTCTTTCACGAACTGGCCTTGCCAGGCCTGACATTTGCCTAGTTAGGGCAGGAATGGTGCCGGCAATACTCGCTTACTCTTTATGAAGGAAACATGGGATCTTTAACGTCCCCAACCCATGCTGGCAGACAGGTCTCCTGGTTTAACGTCCATCCGAGGGACAGCACACACATTGATGAATCACCCTGCCTGTGAAACACCGAACTGACAGTTTCGAGCTGAGTGGGGATTCAAACTCAGGCTAGACAGCTTAGGGCGAGTGTGCGTACCTCTAGGGCCTAGGCCATCCTGTCAGCCCCATGCATTCAAAAGTAGACCCTTTCTGAATGTCCTTACCCTGAACCATGCACAAGCTCCCCTCAATTCTTACATTACCAAATAATAAATAAACAAAAAGACTACACATTACAAACGTACAGCAACCCCACCAGAGCAGATAACATCACAATCCCCCATCGTTTCACTCCCTTCATCTTGCCACCCCACTCAACTTCGTGTGGTCTCTGCTCATGCCACCTCACTTCCTCATTAGACGGGTCAATATACTGCCTGACCCCAAAAAAATTGCAAATTTTTGTTTTATGCTTATTTCTAGTAGTTTATGAAGTGGAAGACAACATATTAAAAGTTGGACAATTTTGACGCATGGGAAAGTCCCTCAGTGACGTCAGAAAACAAGATGGCTGCCGGCAGATAAAACGTAAAAAAATTGACTGATAATTATCATCAGACCACTAACAATTTAAAGTTAATTTTGCACCAATATTTGTATTATGATCGTTGCTGGTAGTTTATGCAGTGCTAATCCTGAGACCATTCGCAATTTAAAGTAAATATTTGCACAAATATATGTTCTTTGATTGTTTCTACCAGTCTATGACATGGAAAGCAACATATAAAAAATTGGACAATTTTGACACATGTGGAAGTACCATATGACTTCTAGTCTTAGATTCCAGTTTCATCGTCCTCCTCCTCCTCCTCTATGTCTGGTTCAACACTCATATTGTCACAGTTGCTGTCCTGGCAATGTCCACATGCACTGGTGCACTCTAATCCATGCTTCCTACATGAACACCTTAGTGTTTTGCACCCCCCTGAACAGTTGCAGTGAATCATCTGAAATAGTATGTCTGGAGCAGGGCTTTTGTCTGTCATCACTGGAACAAGTTTTCCTCCTTCTACCTTCCATCCCCACTCCGTTGGCTCCATTCCACAACAAAGGCCCATCCATTCCATTACCTGGTAATAGGTCCGCAGAGAATGAAACTTGCAGGCAGCGGATGTGGGTGGCAGTCTTTCAGGAGTGACAAATGCCTTAGCCCTTGCAACCTTTTTGCAGAGAATGTTGTATCTGATCGATGCCAATGAGTCGTTCTGATTTGCTTCAAACAATGCCACCATTGCTCTGCAGCCTGCAGTTTCAATAACATCCTGACTCTGCTGTGGTTTACAGAACACCTTTGAGCTGTCTATCAGTTCCTTTTCTTTCTTGATGATTCTTTGAAACCCTGACTTCTTTCCAATCCCAAAGACACGAGACGTTGCGTCACAGCCAGTTAATGCATGAAGGAACAATATATCTCTGCAGGCTGCATTTCCAAGTATCTGCTGAAGGACTTTGATATTGTAGACATTTGATTTTGCCTTGTCAGAACGGAAATAGAGTTCAATGCAGTTTGTCTCCACCATATAGAAGAGCAGGAGGAGAAGGAGATCTGTATCTTCTCCAATGAGGGTTGTAGATCTGGAAGCCGCATTTGCGACGGCCGCTTTTGCAATCTCAACATCAGCATCTCCCTCTGCTTGGATCACCTCACAGCCTTCCTTGTGCAACACCTCTATTAATCAACAGTATCATTGCCTGCTTGTTTGACTCATTCGACAGAAAGTCCTCCTTTTTCCCAACAAATTTTGTTGACTCCGTAATGTTAACCTTGGTGGCATTCTTGTTTCTATTCCGACGTTGATGAGAACAGTCCTTTGTGCTTGGCCCAGCCTCATAACCATCAAACACAACAGTAGCTTTGCCATAGTGTCGTACTGTAAATGAGGCATATTCATCTGCAATGGAACTGTAGGTGAATCCCTCTGTCCACTTTAAGCGGTGAATAAGTGATCCCCCGTCAAGAACATAGTGATCTGTTCCTGGAACTGTCTGGTTGACAGCATTGTCAGATTTGGTTGTAGCATAATTCCTTATTGCCTCCGCCAACTGTGGTTTATCTGGCTGGCGCAGGATGTTTTTTGCCTCAAAAAGAGACATTGGGTATGAGCAGAGTTCATATTTCATCACTTCACCTATCTGGAGATCTCCCGTCTGTGACACCACTAAGAACCTCTGGAATAGTAACGCTGGATCTATTGTGCGGTCCTCAGCAACTTTGACTGCCCTGCTGAATGCAAGTGTCTTGGCTTTAGAACTCCTTTTGTGTGAATAGGAGTAAGCTGGGTGATCATCCATCTTCTTGACAATGTCACTACCTACTTTGAATAGGTCATGAACATTGACATCCTCATTTGCAGTAACCCCTGTGATGATATTGCGCAATGACTTGTCATCAGAAAATGGTGTGAAGCTGTCCAGTTTTTCGGCAACTTTGCCACGATCAGCTTCATCTCGACTCACCCTGGATGTTGTCAACTCCTTATGTTGTTCACTTGTTGAGTAGCTACTCGAGGTCAGTTCTTGCATAGCAAGGTTGTAGGAGGACGATATGGTTGAAGACAGAGTCCAAACTGCTCTCTGGTGCTCTGACATCCCACTTCCTCGAGTCAGCCCCCCTTGGCTTTTCAGTGAGCGCATTAATGTCTGTTCTATCACAAGATCAGAGCCTAGGCCAGCCCAGTATTGGTCACTGCGCCGGATTACATGATAACCAGATTGGAACTTCTGATGAACCTCAGGGTTGTCATCCTCTAACGCAAGCATCTTCTCGAGATAGAGTCGAGCTGACTTCAGGTAATTGGGATGGCCAGCAGCTGCAAATATCGGCAAGCAAGCTGATATGGCTTGGAGATGCATCTCCCAGGACCCCGTCCGATCAGCTGCCACAAGTGCCCTTGCAATTCCCAACATACGCTGGTAGTTGATCCAAAGTGCACTGGTTTTCGAGTCCTTTGCAAGTTTATTCCTTTCCTGATTCAATCTATTGTCAATGAAATGAATGCACTCTGATTGCAACACAGACTCTATAGTGTCACTTTCGACAGTCTCCAGGGAAATGTACAGTCGCATACTGATAGAACCCCCCCCCCCCCCTTCCCCCAATCAACTGGTCCCATTCCTATTAAATAAATATGCATCCCCACAACTCTAGAACCTGGAAAATAAATACCATCATACACTACAGTTGTAGGAGTACAAAATACATGTAGAATATATGGGGCAATTGTATGCATAGGCCTACCTGTCTTTTTGCTACTGCCTTGGCCTTGGTTGTATTGTACTGTATCTCATTGGTTGTATTGTATTGTATCTCCAATGTTTACCATACAACGTTGTCCAATTGAGTCCTAATTAGGTGTAATTAACTCATTCATGTGGAGTTGTTACTCAGTCAAGCTGCACAACTACCAGTGAAGAATTAGGTCATTAGCCTACATGCTGGGAGGTCATATTGTTAAAGACATGTGTCAGGTAGCAGATGTAAACATTGTTAAAGACACGAAACAAGTGTTATAAAATGTTGCCTTTGCAGCTGGTCTCAGTGGAACAAATTAATTTATATAAACAAAAAGAAACAAAAATAAAAAACCAAAGACGTTTTCGACGTAGTGAATCGTGCATGGTTTTGTGACATTTTTATCATGTCAAAAATTTTTACTTTCCCATGGTCCATTTATGTCCAACTTTTGATATGTTCCTAAGTAAGTCTTAAAATATAAGGAAATGCAATAAAACTAAAATTTGCAATTTTTTTGGGGTACGGCTGTTCTGGTTGTATATTGACCCGTCTACATCTTGTACCTGCTATACCCTTCACCCCATCTCACACGATCTGCTTTTGCCCTTTCAATCCCAGCTATCTTGGACTTCACACTTGTATCAAAAAGACTACGAGTACACGGAGGCAATCATAGTGATTCTGAGGCCCTGGGCAAAGGTCAAGGATGGTGCCCTCCCCCCCCCCCCACCCCACACCCTCTATATTCCCACCCAACCCACTGAACAAGAACGAAGCACCCAATTTTCACAATGCATGTCCCTTCAATAATGCACCGCAGTTTGTGATTTTACTTCACTTTGTTCTCCAATACACCAACACAATACAGAAAACAGTGCTATAACTATAAAATAAAATTAATATTATAGGAACGTAATGACTAGATTCATTTGACATCTGAGTGCATTGTATTGGGCTCAAAAAACAACGAGCTATAACGAGGAAATTAGATCAGCAGGGTAGAAATGTTTTTACCCGTTAGCCGCAGTGCTAACATTCAGACTGCCGGTACTACTGCTTCATTCTCGGTTTTACTTTTGAAGGAATTAGTAACTTTTTGTAAACTTTCATACAATATCTTTGATTTTTTTTTTTGTTTTGCACCACTTGGATAATTGGTTCATTGCTTTTGGCTAACTTTGCCTAGTTAGGCCATAAAATAAAATCAGCTTGATTGACGACGTGTGTGCGTCATATTTGAAAAATAATTACGACCAACAAATAGCGCTACCTACAATCATGTGTCGACAGAGGGGCTGCATTCAAAAAAAAATACAACCTATGAACATGAGTGCAATAGCTCATTTGCAAAGGGAAGGCAGACATTTGGAACTAGTTGTTGGAATTTTTTGCTATCAGAGAAAAGAATCACAAAATCAGATTTTTAATTCTATGATTATGTGATGTAATTGTTGGATCCTTCAGTAGGTCATATAGTACGATTATATCACCCCTTCCAGCCATCACCCTCTCCTCGCCCCTTCCCCTCCTCCCCAGCGTGGGGCCGTGGGCAATTGCCCAGGCTGCCCCATAAATAAGCCCACCCACTGCTGGTGCACCCAACTTGATATTTCACCAAAACATTCATTCCTATGGTATCCATGGAAATCTTCACGCTTGGCTGGCAGACGTCCTCTCTGGTCGCAGTCAGCATGCGGCCCTGAATTGAATTCTCTCATCGCCTCTTCCTGTCCAGGCTGGAGTTCCTCAAGGTAGTGTTCTGGGCCCTGTGCTTTTTCTGGTCTTCCTTAATTATCTCTCAGAGTCTCTGCAGAATCCTCTCTATCTCTTTGCTGATGACCCCACTCTCTGCCACTCCATACCTCATCCCTCAGATCGGCAGTCTGCAGCCTCCTCACTCTCTACAGACCTGGATAAAATCAGACTGGTCAAACAAGTGGAACATGTCTTTCAATCCTGACAAATCTCACCCTCTCACTATGTCTCTCCGAAAAGACCGTCTGGAAAGCCCTCCCATCTACTTTCTCAACAATCCTCTCAAAGTTCTGTCACTCAAGTTTTTGGGTCTCACGATCTGCCATGATCTTTCCGAGGAAAACCATATTTCCAAGTTGGCCTCCAAAGCCAGTCACCAAATGGGCATCCTCCATCATGCAAAGTCCTTTCTTGGCACTACTGAGCTCGCTCCACAGCTTGATGGAGTACTGCTCTCTCCTCTGGGCTGGTGATCATGCCTCACACCTAGCTCATCTTCACGCTGTAGAAACCAAAGCATTCAGAATCATTGGTATCTCCCATGATGAAGCCGATTCTGAGGGCCTCTCTCTCTCACCACCGGAGGCAGGTTGGTGGTCTGTCTTCTACCGAATCCTCTCCGGCCAAGCTCCCCCTGCTCTGTCGATGCTTTGTTCCATAAATATTCTGACAGGATGCACAAGATCTGCCAGCAACCTTCTTTGGTGAAACTGGCAAAATCATGACTCTGCTCACCATCTTTCATTCCTCTTTTTCTCCCTCCTCTGGAACAAACTCCCACACACTCTTCAATCCCATTCCTCCCTCCAGGTCTTAAAAAAGAGCTGTTCACCACCATATCTTATCTTATCTTATCTTCCCCCATCCAAAGTCTTGATCTTTTCTACAGCCGTTAATCCACCCCAAATACATTTCCTTGAAATTCTGGGGTTTTTTTCCCTGAAAGTCCGTGCAGTGCCCATCTTGTTTATCCCGTGTACCCCGCCCCAGCCCTCTCCCTTCCACAGATCTCCCGATGTCCCTGTTCTCTACTGTTGTGCTTCCCTATCTCTCCCCTTATCTCCTGCTCCCTTTATTATGTTTCATGTCTTTCTATTTATGTTTACGCTTTTGTGTTTTAAATGTTAGCTCTTACACGAGCCTCGACTTTGCATACCAAAAAAAAAATCAATTTTCATTTATTTATTGCTGACACACCCAATCTGTTTCGACAGATCCATCTCAAGTATAGGATATGGTAATGCTGTCTCTGCTCAATACTCTGCCCAAGAGCCCATATCCAACCTCCTTGATACCTATAATTAATTAATGTACCCTTTGAAATAACCTTATACTGCCATTTGCTATTGCCTCCTGCTTCCCAAACACTGGTGATTAAATCTAAAGGGTGTGCCATAAGTCTGGAACCATAGGGCAAAATAAGTGATTCAAGATTTTTTCATTTAAGAATGATTTTTCTCGTTTCTTGCAGGTGTCCATGATGTAGCTGAGTAAGGAATAACGCATCCCGGTAATCTTGCTCGTAGGAAATTGGAGTCATAGGGAGGTCGCATCCAGAGGAATTCAACAGATTGCATCCGGACCCTGCACAGATTACACACAGCTGTGTTGGCAAACTGGTAGCGAAGTTCAGGGAAATGGGATCCATAAGAGATAAACCACGCAGTGGACCTCCAAGGACATCCACACAGCTACTACCATCCTCACTAATTTAACGAAAAGGCCCAAAAAGTCTCTTCGGCGGTTGTCCGTTGAGACAGGAGTGTCGAAAAGCAGTATCCACTGCATTCTTCAAGCACACAAGTGGCATCTTTACAAACTTAAAATCCTGCAGAAATTAAGCTAAGATGATCCGGACCAACAGAATTTTGTGAATGGGCGATGGAACAATGTGCTCAAAATTCCGATTTCCTATCCACCATTCTGTTCAGTGATGAGGCTGCTTTTTACGCAAATGGTGAAGTGAAACGACAGAACACCCGCTACTGGTTGCAAGACAAATCTCACTGGCTCACTTCTTCAAAGGAACAAGGCACCGCTTGTGTGATGTGGCATTTGGAAAGAGTGCATCATAGGCCCCTTCTTTTTTGATGGCACACTCACAGGAGACGCCTACTTGTGTATACTCAATGAGGAAGCGTTCCCCAGTGTCTTGAATGCAGATGGGGATTTCCCAACATGGTTCCAGCAGGATGGTGGCTCCTGCCCATTACAGTATCCACGTAAGAGAGTGGCTGAACCGGAAATTCCCTGGTCATTGGATAGGACGTTGAGGGCCTGTGGAGTGGCCGGCGAGGAGGCCCGATCTCAGCCCGTTGGATTTTTAACTCTGGGGGTCACTTGAAAGCATTTGTCTACGTGCAAAAAATTCAGTGCTGCACATTTTCCATCAGCGACGTATGCAACACCATCACTGCTGAAACCATTTGCCGTGTGCCAGCTGACTGGATACATTGTCTGCATTTTTGTATCAATCATAATGGCAGACTCATTGTGAATACAAGCCGTTTTCATCATTTTGGGCTATGGCTCCAGACTTATGGGACACCGATTTCCCCCCCTCCCTCCCCCCCCCCCCCCCCATTTTGACTGACAACAATACTTGTGGTTTCTCACCACAGGTCTCTGCCTTTACTTTGTGATGGTTTCAACTGCCATCAACACTGCTGACTGGGCCTTGAAATCAACTTCTTGCCACAGAATTGCTGACAGGTGCTTTTGCAAAATAGGAACCGCAATCCCAAAACTAATCCACCCTCTCCATGAGAACTGGTGACGTTGTGCAAATCTGAACCACCCCTCTGCTCCTTACATAATATCTGGGTTAAAATTTCAATCCGAAAGGCAATCTTCAGGGAGCTTCGCAAGTACTTCATATTATGGTTGCTTAACAGAGCAGAATGGTTCATTATGCAGTTGGGTAAGGTGACTGGTCGGAAATACCGTTACAGGCTGGACAAAAGCACCAAATTTTCCACAGAATTGCTTTAGGGTACTATGATTAATTTCAGAAGGGTTACCATAAAAATGGAAAATAAACAAGACCGAAAGTCTAACAGTGGCATTGCCAGGCTTGTTTGATATTTAGTTGGAGGATAGTATGCTCAGTTACGTTATTTGTCAAACGGACTCCACACATTTGATGGATTAAGTGAAATAGACATAATGCAATACTCAGTCTGGAGCAAAAATAGCCAATTTGACAAAATAGTGACAAATAAATAGTAACTCATTGAATGCAAACCATAAAAATTAGCTTATTGATTTGTCAGCTGAATTTGGCAACACATTCGAAGCATGATGGGATTCCAAGGATCCACTGAAATCTAGTTAGTTATATGCACTGCTCTCTCCTCGATCTGTCTGTGCATATGTACAAATTGGTGGCATTTTTGGCGAGTTACTCGTGTTCAGGATGCCACCTCTCAAGCATATTCTCCAAATTTGTCAAAACTGGATTTGATCCCCCACTTCTAAAACATTCGTCCGTAGAAAAAAAAAACCTATACCACAATTTGAAGTGACATCCACCCAGGAAATGTTCCACAGGGATTGCCCCAACAGAAACGGACCTTTTATGTGGTGTGGGTTGAAGAAGGCCCTTTAAGGCTCATACAGAAAACTGCTCCTGGACGAGTATAAAAGTTAATCTGGGTCAAGATTGGCGATTTCCTCCACAAGTGCACACTCCTGTCGAATATGGATTAACAGAGCGGACTAATAGCTTAGACAGACACACTGAAGTTCAACGGTAAATACAGAAACAGATGTGATTGAAGAAAAATAAATAAATAAAAAATAGCGAGTCTCACACTCTTGACGTGCTGAGGTGGGTCTAACAATGGCTATTTATAGTCGCTCTGACTTTGCCCTTTAACATTTTAACCCAATTTTTTATTTTCTCCACATTCTCACAATAAATGTTTGTTGAAAATTTGATGACAAGCTCAAATGGTAAAACAAGTTAAACAAACAGAAGGGATTGCTAAACTCCATATATCACTGCACAGGGGGGTGGGGGGAACTCGCACTTCCATCTAATCAATTCGTCCTCGTCATAAACATGTGTCCACCAAATTGTCCAAATCCATTGAGACATCCCTCTCATAGCCAGAAACGGGCAGACAGGGGTGAAAACAACATTCGGCCACCTTCGTGGCAGAGGTAATTATAATAATAATAATAATAATTCATTTATTTTGTATAGCGCTTTTCCAGAAGCCCAAAGGCGCTTTGACAGAGTGGAAAACATAATGCATAACAATACATGAAAACAACAATTGCAAAAAGACAAGAATCAAGAAAACAAACAGCAGCGATATACGGCATATATATAAGACAAGAATCAAAAAGACAAGACAAGAATCAATAGGGAAATAATTTTAAACTACAGTATATTGTTAATTTGGTCAATGGAAGCTCATAACTTTGTATTTTTTGCAAGTTTAGTCATATTATGCAACTTCTTTTTTTTTGCCACAAATAGAATCAAATAATTTGTATCCCCTTTCGAAGATAAAGTTTTCAGACCATTGCTATACAGGATATTTCAGAAATGGTTTACTAAGCTTAATGAGCTTGACGATTTCTCAAGAAGCTGTACAATGGACAGCAAAGAGCATAAAAGTATCCACATGACAGTCAGTAGAGTTTTGTATGGATCCAAAAACCCGAGATAAAACTGTTTTAAAGGCCAATTTAAAATGGATTGAATAAAAAAAAAAAAATTAAGTTAACTTGCACTTTCATCAATTTAATTGGGGATGGATGTGGTTGGAGGTGGAACAGAAACAGTGGGATCAAGGAGAAACAAGTGGACAAGTCCACTACATGGTAGCAGCAAACGAAGGGGGGTGGGGGGAGGGGATGAGCAGTTTTGGAAGAGCTCAGAAGTAGAGTCATGAGACCATAAAAGTTGAGGGAAGGAATAGAGGGAAGACCACAAGATAATGGACGGAGAACAGATCCACAGAGAAGAGACGGATTGGGAGGTGGTGAAAGAATGAACGTGAACATAGCTAAACTACAGCATGCAAGGTTAAATTTGTTACCTGCATTCAGAAAGGGGTTAGTCCTTGAGGCAGTGGCAGAGACAGGTTGGACAGAGGTTTGTGTTCCAGACACCAAAGCGTCCAAATCGACAAGTGCGGCAGCTGGGCCAAGGAAAGACTCGGGTGTACAGCGTGCGCTTGGGGTCAGCGTTGTACTTGGCAGTACTTCAGATAGAGATGTCATGCCAAACGCAGTGGGACTCGGGGTTCGGCTGTTTGAGATCAAGCTTCGTCTCTGTGTAGGTACATCTGTACAAAGCAGATGAATGTCAGGAAAGCACATGAAGTAGGTCCTACCACAACTGCAATGTATACACAAATGTACACCATTTCAAAATATTTGACGAGAAAAGTATACTTCCTCTACAATTTAACTGTGGACTTCTATGAACAAATCCACATGCTTATACTAGATACACATAATTAAAAAATAGTTAAAAAAATAAAACAAATAAATAAATAAAATCAAACAAAGCTGTGTTGTAAATTTCAGGAAAAAACACGACCGAGCATCATTTTCATTACTCATTTTTAATGTGCAATTAAATAATGATTAATGCAAGCACAATTCACTGATCACTAGCTAGAACTGCCCAGTGAGTCTTCAAAATTGAACATTCCACACGTGTGTCATGTAGATTTCAGAAGGTGGAACAGAGCCTTCTTAAGTCTCAAAGTACCCACCTCGTGTGTGTGTGTGTGTGTGTGTGTGTGTGTGTGTGTGTGTGTGTGTGTGTGTGTGTGTGTGTGTGTGTGTGTGTGTGTGTGTGTGTGTGTGTGTGTGTGTGTGTGTGTGTGTGTGTGTGTGTGTGTGTGTGTGCGTCTACTTATATAGTTGCGGATTTGGAAAGGACGCCGGGCAGTTACGCCCAACAAAATAACCCTGGGGTTTAGATATTTCCCTAGTGATTGTTTATTTGGGTTACCAATCATCGTATCAGGGGAAAGGGAGATGCATTGTGATTACAGGTAGAACCTTCCCCATTGTTCTTTCTCTTCCTCATTGCCAAACCTCAATTTTCCTTTAAACCGCATTTCCAAAGCATTATTTTCCAACTCCATATTTTAACCTCAGTTCCAAACCCTTATTTTCCAATTCCCGTGCTGGAACCGCCCTCTTCAAACCTCGATTCTCCAATACCCAGACTCGAACCTCCGTTTTCATGCTTCATTCTCAAATACACATCAAACCATATCACCTCCCAAGTATTTCGGCTTCTTCGCCGCTCCAGAATAGGAACAGGCACTTCCTCAAAAGCAAAATCCCAGTTGCTGGATCGCAGCATGCCTTAACCAATTGGATCGGTTGCTGGAAAGTGGACGTCGTTGGCAACACTGTGCAGGCAACAATGAAAAACCGGAAGGAAGTGGTTGTGGAGGAGTTCACACACCAGAGTTCATTTGCAGATCTGGAGCAGACCGAGTCCGGGACAAAGCGAGTCCAAGTTATGAGGGGGGGGGGGGGGGGGTTCACACTTGGAGGGCAGGAGACCTGGCTTCCGGATTGTCAAGTGGTATGAGGAAGCACCGGGCACTTCAGAGGCACGACCAAATGAAATGCGCAGGCCCTCATTATATCTAGGGGATGAGGGGAGCATTTCTCCATAAAAGAGAAACCCCCCCTGTATCGTTCTCTATAATCAAATGTTCGTGTGAGAAAAATCTTTGGGCTTTTCGCATAGACTGAGGCCAGACCATGTTCACAGGTAAAATATGAATGAATGATCGTTTTAAGGCCATTTTTCCCTGCTAGAACGGGTATTAGCCTTGCGGGCCCCATGACGATCATGTTTCCCTGTTTGAGGCAATGTTTTTATGGCCGGATGCCCTTCCTGACACCAACTCTTAGTCGCCTCTTACGATGCGCAGGGATACGGTGTACCTATTCTAAATTGGGGTACTCACCGGGAGTACACACATGTATAAAACCTAAAACAAACATTTTTTTTGTTTAGTTTCCCCCCCCACCCCCCCCACCCCCAGAGGATCTTGGCTCTGCCTTTTTGTCATCAGAGGCCACATGTCTAAAATATATTAACAGGTACAAGGGGACAGAATTTTATTTGACCCACTCCCTTCTCGCTGGAAGTTCCCACAGAAGCACCATTGTCTCCAGTTGTTTTGACGAGTTTATATTTTATTTTTAAGAACCGTCCCTTCTTGAATTTCATTCCTCCCTCTGCTCCCTCCCCACCCCTCCACCCCCACTTGCTCTGTTTGGCTGCAGGCCTAGGAATGTAAGGCGAGCGTTCCCAATGCTACACAGCAGAAAGCGAGAGAGTGGAACAGGGAGCTCCTCAAAGGCACCAGACAGAAAGCAACTGCATGCCGCGAGGCACTCAACACGTCAAGCAGCACGGGCATTTCTCACGTCACAATGCACTGCACTGCACTGCACTGCACTCTCCAAACTGCCAGGTGGAACAGGCACTGACCAAATCCCGGTAGAACTTATTTCTTACACATATTCGTGCACACACACCATATTACCACCATGCATCAATGCATCATCCATCGCATACACCTCAGCGCTCGTCTGTTGTGGAGTATCAACGGAACACCCCAAGGCCCATAAGTTCTTTTCAGAGCCAAGCGAACTACACCTCCTACCTGCAGACACCTCGTTGGGACCCACGGGGGCCAAGCCGGCTCACATACAAGTGAGGAAGAGGTCGCCAACATGCCCCGACTTCTTTCTTTCTTCGTCCCCTTCCTATCCATTTTCCCCAGATGAATGTGGCACCTATCTGTATTTAGTTTTTGGCCGGTTGTACAAGGGGTTATTTGAGTGCTAAGGACAAGACTGACACTACATTCCTGTAAATATTTGCTTCATAATTGCTTTTCTGGAAATAAACGCTGACTGTATTGTTTGCTAAGCTTCTTTCAAACCTGCCTGGCTGTCTTTTCCTTCATTGGTTTGATATCGCGTGTACCTATAGATGGGATGTTGTACACCACTAATTTGATAGCAGACTCCAACCCACGGTTCCGTTCGGCCGTACGTGATAGGTTGTGGAGTCGAGGGCGTGGTTCCTCAGTTGGGAACAACACCATCAGTAAGGTAGAAAGTTCATTGGGCATGAGGATCCTGATAGGTTTGGTGGCCTCAACCGGCATCCACAGTTGCTAAGCAACTCATCGGGTGATGGAATTATCAGTGATACATCGGCTTCAGGGTTGGAGGTCGGGAAGCAGGTCCAAGAGGCCTCTTGTGACATTGTGACCAACTCATAACATTGGTGTCTTCGAGTGCGATCTTTTTGACCCCGTCTCCGTAACATCGAGAGAGTCAGGATTGTGCAAGGTCTTCTTTTGCAGTGGTATATAGGGATATTACAAAAACTAGAATGGCACTCTTCGATGTCGCAACGTCGACTGATATGCCTCCACCCACATTATTCTCAAGTATCACATTTTTATCTGACATGACCTTTGACTCCAAAAACTAATCAGTTTATCTTTTCATCATAATATATACTTGTACCAAATGGAGAAGGGTGGAAATGTAGAACGTAAGAACGTAGAGCAGCAACGAAGGCTGGAAAGGGTGGAAACGCGAATGGTTCGGTGGATGTGTGGAGTATCGTTGAGAGAGGAAGACAAATGATGAATTGCAAAAGATGATGGGAATAGAGCCTGTGATTGATGCTGTGAAGAGAAATAGGTTGAGATTGTTTGGTCATGTGTTGAGGAAGGATGAAAGTGACTAGTTGAGAAGAATGATGGAAATGAATGTAGAAGGAAATAGAGGACGGGGAAGACCGAGAAAGACTTGGCTAAAGATGGTGGAAGAAGAAATGCGGGCAAGGGGGTTAACAAGGGGAGATGTAGAACATTGGGCAAAATGGAGAAGATAGTCATGGGGCCCGCAAGGCTAACCCCCGCTCCAGCAGGGAAAATGGCCTTAAAATGCCTGTTGCTTGTTGTTGTATATACTTGTACCAAGTTTGGTCAAAATCCCATCACTGGTTCACAAGTTAGCACAGTGACAGAATATTTACCGAATGGGACTTCTGGCTCTTGACCCCACAATGTAATCCATTTTTCTTTTCATCATGATACATACTTGTACCAAGTTTAACTTTGTTCCCTTCAGCCGTTATCAAGTTATCGCGGTAACAAAAACCTACCATGGACGGATGGACAACCCAAAAACATAATTGGGCTGACGAAGTCGCCAGACGCATAAAAAAGGCCCCACAAAATACTCAATCACAAAATAAATGGCTTACAAATGTCATTTCTTTCACTTGCTTTGAATACACCAATGAACTAGAAATAGGTTGATGGCGAGGGTTTCGAATGAAACAGCAACACATCACAAAATAACATGGGGTTGGGGTACAAGTAGTTCATCTTAGTTTTCCCCATTTGATCACAATCCATCGTCAAAGAGACATGAAATTTTGAAAGCCATGATTTTATTCAAGTTCCTCCTCTTTTCTCACATGATGTATTTCTTGTTATTTTGTATTTCATTGAATGAAGTGGAAGAATACAAAAAAGCTTAATTTAACCGAACAAATGCACATCCACATTGCTAAGATATCCGAGCAAATTTCAAAACCAAACTGAGTGCAGCGAACTGTACAGGCAACGTTGTCAAACCTGAGGCAGATGACGTGGTCTGAGGTGACACAGTCATGCTTCTAACAAGTGGCTCACTGGTGGCTGATGTCGACCCAAATGGGTCAAATGCTGGTTGGGTGTCTGAAAGGAAATCGCAAAGGAGAGAAGAAAATAAAAAACATTTGTACAACGTTTTATACTATTAGGTTCTTCCCAATAAACTTCTCAAAAACATGGTGGCAGCAACATCTTTCTTTAGTCCCCTACCGGTTTCACCTTAAGGGGCTATATAGTCAGGTTCAGTATGTCCAGATTTAAAGTTTCGTTGGATTTTTTGGGGGATTTGGAAAACTATATATTTTTGGAAACTATATTGTATAGTCAGTCAGAAAACCAATGTTGCTATTTGCACAGACTCCTGTATGGCGGCCATCCTGGATTTTCAAAATTGCCGCCGTAGAACTAATTTTTCTCAATATCTCAGCTTCTAAACAACATAAAGCTTTGTTTCTAACGGCTAAACATACATTTTCAAGGGCCCCGAATCCAATGGTAACAAGTTCGATAAGCTAGACATGACCATAGAGCTCCTATGTGGCGGCCATCTTGGATTTTTCAAACTGGCCGCCGTAAAATTGATGTTTCTCAGGATCTCATCTTCTAAATAAGACGGAGCTTTGATTTTTCTAAATCCCAAAAACAATCCAACGAAATCTAAAATCTGGACATGCTGAACCTGACTGTTGACTGTAATGAGAAATACTATTCTACTGCGAGTGTTTTGCCCTTTGTGGGCCTTTGTGGCATACTGCCAAATAACACACAGATACTCCTAATGTTCATGAGAACTTAAAATCTGTTTACGGATGGACAAGCTACTAAAGTAATAAGTTTGATCCCCAGGGTACAGCTGAGGAAAATAATTAGTTTACAGCGTGTGTTTTTGTATTATTTATATACTGAGCAATATACCTGATATTGTGGTGATGGTGGTAGTGTATTTGTAGCCCATTATACATCAATATGTCTGTGGTGGTGGTTGTATATATCGGTGACGTTTCCCTTTGCTTTGCTGTCTTTGCAGGTTCTACATGTCACATTATGAGTGAGATGCAACAAGATGGTGAAGGGGCGGGGCAAGCCCAGGAGTCCACGAACTGTAAGCAGTGCATTTTATGCAAGGCTGATGATGTCAAGAAAGGATCCTTGGTGTTAAACCCCAGAATAGATTCCTACCAACATTTATTGAAGACAATAGAAGAAAGGGCCAGTTTGCATGATGGCATCTACGTTCAAGTCCATAAACGACTCCAAAACAGCACAAAAGAAACACTCTCTACAGAGAAGGCAGTTTGGCATCGCACTTGTTACTCCAGTGCAACGAACAAGAGCGAGCTACAACGTGCCAGAGACTGCCATGCGCATGCAGTAACAACTGGACACTATACTGCAAAAAAACGCGGACAGAAGAGAGGAAGCACAGAAATGGACGAGCCAGGCTCATCAACATCTGATGCAACATCCCCGTTCACACGCTCGTGTACAGTGCCACTGGATAAAGAGCAGTGTTTCTTCTGCCAAAAAGATGATGGCCAACTACTCTACCAGGTTAGGACTGAAAATGCTGGTCAAGAGCTTAGAGAGGCTGTAGAGAAGTCCCAAGATGCATTATTGAAAACACGATTCAACACATGTATCTCACCAGGTGATGCACACGCAATTGACCTTCAGTACCACAAATCTTGTTGGAGAAGACATGTGTTCCATGTAGTACGAGACAGACCTAGCGCAAACAGAAGCAGCGCAGCCAAAGAACTATTGCTGCAACGGGCAAGTCTGATTGAGATGATCAACCTGAGAGATGTCAAAACACAAAACCAAGCTTATCTCTCCATGGATGACATTGAAACCACTTATGTCAATATAATTGGCTCAGAACACTTGGAAAAGCATGTACCTACATTCAATAGAAAGTGGCTGAAAGAAAGAATCGTCACTGAGTTGCCAAGCGTGACATCTGTTCTCCAAAAAGACCGAAGAAAATCGGCCATCCTCGACTGTTCAGATGCATGTGAGGAAAGGATGGTTCATTCTGCAATCACAAGTGATGGCGATAACGAGAACAACTTGAAGACAATCTACAAAGCAGCACAAGTGATACGGAAGAGCATCGCAGAATTCATTAAGAAGGACCAGGAAGCAAATACCATACAGGTGTCCAGCGATATCAACGATGTTCCGGCTGAACTATACACCATGATCCGCTGGGTAATGGTAGGGCCTGTCGACAAGCTGGAAACTGAGAAGAGGACCAGTGTTGTTGACAGATCAACACTCACTGTGAGTCAGAACATCATGTATGGATTCAAATCCAACAGACAGGTGAAGTACAAACCAAGCAGCGAATCCGCAACATTCAGGCCACCCCATTCAAGAGAAAAACCCCAAGTCCTGGGATTGGCTCTGACTGTCCATCATGACACACGCAACAAAAAGCTGATGTGACTTCTCAATGCACATGGCTACTGTGTTTCGATTGTCCGCACCCTCATGGAAACTGCTCTTGCTAATGCTGTCGTAGAAAACACCAGGCAGTTTGAAGGTCTGTATGTGCCACCATTCCTGAAAAGGGGAGCCTTTGTGTTCTTTGCTGCAGACAACACGGACTTTGCCGAGGATACTCCTGACGGGAAAGGAACCACTCACGCAACGATTACTGCAGTGTACCAGAAGTCAGATGTCCCTGGAGAACCAGTTGCGCAACCTCTGATCATCGGTGATGCACAGAGTCTATCGGTCACTCCATACCATGTAGATGTGCTGCACTGTGACAAGCCGAAACCACAGCTTACGAAGAGAACAGAGGAGTTTGTCATCAACAAGGGGGTCTCCAGATCCTATCAACTGACACAACTGGGATGGGTTGTTGCTTCTGCTCTATCCAGGATGAAAGCGAGGGAACACTCCAGCAAGATTCCAGGTTGGGCAGGATACAACTCGCTCTTGTCTGAACGCCAGTCCATGACTCGGGTTGGTGCCTTGCCACTACTTCCAGAGGTGGCGCATGAGTGGCCAACCCTACTGACCGTGATCATGCAAGCCAGTCAGCTAAGGATGTTGGCAGTTGGTGAAGATCATCCCACTGTAATTTCATTTGACATGGCCCTCTACGAGAAGGTGGTGCAACTGCTGGATGCAAGACCTGACTTGAAACGCACAGTCGTCCCCAGACTGGGTGAGCTGCATGTTGTCATGGCGGCTCTCCGAGCCCTCGGAGCCTCCATGGAGAACTCAGGCATTGATGATGCTTGGGTAGAAGCTGATGTCTATGGTCCAGCCACGACGCAGCAAATCCTGAAATGTACACACTACAAGCGGTCTCTCCGTGCCCATATATATTCATATGTAGCACTTTATGAAATGGTTCTGGAGGAGTTCTTGAAGGACAACCCACAAGTAAAGGATGTGTGTTTCGAGGCAACAGAGGGAGTAGAAGCTGCCTGTGCTGAGATGAACAAGTGCACGAAAGCTGAATCTGTAAAACAAGCAAACACCAAACTCCTTCAAGTCTTGACATCTGATGGGGTGGTGACGGCACTCGAGGAGTGGGAAGCACGGAGATCCAAGAATGCAATGTTCAAGTCAATGATGAACTATCTACATCGGGTGGAGACAATCCTGTTATTCGTGGCAGCATCATGGAGTGCTGACCTGGTGCTTCACCTCCAAGCTGGAGAAGAACTGAGCAAGTTATTCTTTGCCATGGACTGGATCAAATACAAGCGGCTCTGGCCCCGATACATCGCAGACATGTATGACCTAAGAACCAATCACCCTAGGACCTGGGAAGAACTAGGAGCTGGCAATCTATCAGTAACCAAGAATGACATCCAGTTTGTATCCATTGGACCAGATCATGCATGTGAACATCTGAACAAGCTGATGAAGATTCACTCTGGACTGATTGGCATCTCTAACAATGCCAATGCTAGACAGAGATTCTTCATGGTTACACCAGAATTATCATGCCTGTCAAAAGACTTCAAGAGTCAGTTTGGCCTGGAAGGTGACAAGATCACAGAACATCATGACCTTGGTCCAAGTGCAGTCAAGAGGGAGCATGAAGCAATCAACAAGATCAAGGCTGCGATACTGAGTCATGGGAATCCATTTGACACTGAAGGTGACAAGCTGCACAATGTGATAACGAATGCTTACATCCCAGACGAGTATGTACCACAGATCCTGAACATCGATGTCACTGGTCAGAAGTTGTATGAAGACTACGTGTCGGAGCGTATCAATGGAGATGTTAGCCTCTGGGCACCAGTCAAGAAGGAGAACAACGAGATGTTCACGTCTGGGAACAAGAGAACCACAGTGAAACTCAGAGACAGGACTGTGGATCTGAAGGAGACTAAGGAACTGTACGGAAGGCTCATGGTCCTTGCCAAGTCAAACAGAGACGTCAACCAGAAATATGCCATCGGAAATTACGAGTTCACTGTGACACCAAGAGCACTGTTCGCTCCAGATGGGACAATTCTTCCATGCACTGACAAGTCGAAGTTAATTCATCTCCTCGACAAGTTAGCAAGAGCAGAAATTCACCCCGAAGATCAGCAACAGACACCAGCTGCAAGTGTTCTACAAGAAGATCCAATGGACACAAGAACTATGGCATCCACATCTAGTAAACCTACAAGTCGGAAGATTGCACTGGTGGATGGGATGGTACTTGTGCATAAGCTGACAAAGAAACCAGCCACTGTAGTGAAAGTCAACGATCTGGGTGAATGCTTCAATGACAGACTCATGTCTCTAACAAAAGATTGTGATGAGATCATACTGGTCTTTGACACGTACAAAAACGATTCTCTGAAGAGTGCTACCAGGGCTAAAAGAAGGCAAGGAAAGGATGCAGTACAGTATCAAGTCAGAGATGACACCAACATCAAACACATCCCAATGAGCAGATTCCTTTCTCATGACAAAACAAAGGCTGATCTGACTGACTTCTAGAGTTTTCGTTGCCAGATATACAAGTCACTCATCCAAGTTGATCATCACGTCTGCTTCAGGGCGTATTAGGAGCAACAGTGACCTGCTCTTCGAGGACAACAACCATGAAGAAGCTGACACCCTGTTGATCCACCAGGCCGTGCTGGCATCCCAGCGAAACCCACATGATGCGCAGTTGGTGTTCTTCTCTCCCGACACAGATGTCCTGGTACTAGTCATAGCAAACTATGACCTACTGCTGAGGAATACATCCATTTCCATGGCATCTGGAATACTTCAAATAGAGCCACTGTGGACAGCTCTAGGGGTCGAAAGAGCAAAGGCGTTGCCAGCCTTTCATGCTTTCACAGGGGCAGACAACACTGGGAGGTTCTCTCGAATAGGCAAAGCAACCTGGCTGCATGTCTACCTCAAAGCAAGTGAAGATGTCATAGACACCGTGCGAATGCTTTCAGATGCAACTGAAGTGACGGAGGACATGTTGTCCACACTAGCTAACTTTGTATGCGCTGCTTACTCTCCAAATGGCATCCACATCGACAGCATCCCCGAACTACGATGGTATCTCTTTTGCAAACACATGGCAGAAAGTGACAGGCTTCCTCCTACTCTTGGAGCTCTCAAGCAGCACATCCTTAGAGTCCATATCCAAGCCAGAGTGTGGGGTCAGGCAAGCATTGCTCAACAGGATCCTCAGTTGAATCCCCTGCAAAACGGCTTTTACAAAGACACGGATGGACAAGTGAAACCAACCACAACTGAGGAGCCTCCAGCCCCCAAGGCCATCATTCAAATGGTTAGATGTCAGTGCAAAACAGACTGTTCTTCATCTAGATGTTCCTGCAGAACAAACAACTTGGCTTGTACAGACCTTTGTCAGTGTGACATTCAGTGCCAAAATGATGAGGACTCTCAAGATGTGATGAACGAAAGCGATGATGAGGATGATGATGACTTTACTCAATGATGAATCAAAGCTCTGTGCTCTTTAGAAGGTGGGTTACATCAGTTTTACGGCGGCCAGTTTGAAAAATCCAAGATGGCCGCCACATAGAAGCTCTATGGTCATGTCTAGCTTATCGAACTTGTTACCATTGGATTCGGGGCCCTTGAAAATGTATGTTTAGCCGTTAGAATCAAAGCTCTATGTTATTTAGAAGCTGAGATATTGAGAAAAATTAGTTCTACGGCGGCAATTTTGAAAATCCAAGATGGCCGCCATACAGGAGTCTGTGCAAATAGCAACATTGGTTTTCTGACTGACTATACAATATAGTTTCCAAAAATATATAGTTTTCCAAATCCCCCAAAAATTCCAACGAAATTACATAGTGAACCTGACTAATATGTTTGTTCGTCTGTCTGCCTGCATCCCACCTGTAGTTTCTAGACTTTTTTTCCCCATACCCTTTAACATGCTCAATTGAAAAACTTAGTACATGACTTTATAATGACAAGTTACAGAACAAGTTCGAGTTTAAAGGCGTTTCACCAATTTTTCACTGACTTATGCCTTGTTTGGACTTAGTTCTAAGTATGGTATGTTTGGAACCTCCCCCCTTCCAATCCCAACCCCAACTACTCTCCTTTGTATTTATTTGATTGCCTTCCAATTCATACCAACATGAGTGGAGGCCAATTACAATATAAGACAAAGGAAAAATAAATACGATGGAACAAACCATGTCAGAAGGAAAGTGTCACATGGAAAAACCAAACATGTCTACCAACGGTCGGGAACAAAGCAGAACAGGATGCACTTGGTCAGAAACAATGCTCAGCTATTCAGAGAGTGCAATATAGCTATTCCAAATGCTAAGATATCACAAAAGCATTGTTCAGACAACCCAATTCCAGAGGATTGTGCTGCAGAGAAACAATTCAGGAAGAATCCATTTAATCATTTGAAAAGTGATATGCTTCCCATAAATGCCGTTCAAATTCCTTTTGAGGCAGAATGTTGCTCTGAAATTGTATCGAAAAAGAAAAAATGGAACAGAAACTGACAAGGAGCATAAACTACCACAGATTAGTGTGTGGTTAACACAAATTGGTTTTGAGTACCATGCATCAATACTTTTCAGGTAACAAGTTGAAAAGGTGAAGACCTTTGTAATATACATCATACTAAAAGATTCCCATATCCATCAAATGCCACATTTCCCTTGGGTCCCTTCAAGGTAACAGTTGAATCTCTTGAAACCCACCCACCTGTTAAGATAGCTAACAGCAACTTGCATCCACATGCACACCTTTTCATTTGCAAAAAAAAAATTCTATTTTGTTTATCAATGGAAAAAACAAAAAATAAAACAAAACCACCCTTCAAAATAAAGCTTTCAATAAAATATCACCCTTCAACAAAAACCTTCAGTAAATAAAACTAATTTTCACCCTTCAATAAAAAACAAAAAATATCAAAAAATAAAAAAACCAGCATGTATTTTTGTACCTGGAAAAAATATAGAAATTATAAAACATAGTTTGAGTCAAATCTCCACCCTTCAAATCCTCCATGTCCGGTGGTATATTCTTGCTCCAAAGTGGTATATTGTGTCACCAGAATTATGCAAAAACATGGGGAATATTAGTAATTAAATGACATCAAATTTTTTTTTTTTTTCATTGCCATACCATGTGACCGATCAAAAATAAATTTCATATTCAAGTTGCTATTGTTGCAGATGACAAAAAATGTTTCATGTTAATCATACAAAAAAAAGTTTTTACCTCAATGTGGCTGGCAAACCGCTTCACCAATGACATCATATTTAACAACTTTTTTTTTTTTTTTTTAATACTTATAATATTAACAACCGATGACATCTTGACCATGGGGAGATGATCACAACCTGACAAAAATCGAAAGCACTTTGCGGTTTCAGAGAAGTTTTCGCTTTAAATCCAAGCTGGTTGCAATGGATGGCAAAATCAAAATTTGGAAAAAAATGGCATCAATTCCCATTGGCCCCAACATTCCTGTGAGGTTTCCACTTAATCGGAGCAACAGTGACAACGCTACAGCTTCCATAAAATTCAGCAGAAAGAATAATAAGTCTAATAGCAATAGGAGCCCAGTCTTTTATACGAACAATAAAATTGCAAGTGAAGATGGAAAAATTGTGGAAACCAGATCCATGGGACCTTGATTACAATGCTCATGTTTGCTCATCTACAAATGATGTATGCAGATGTGACTATGTACATTGACAAATAAACTAGGGGAGGGGAAGAGTTGCCATTGCTTCCCACACGTTTTAACATGTTTTATATAATGAGTGGTTGAAGACTTACCATTGATTGGTCAAACTTTATTTAGCAGCAACTGACAGATTTTGTACAATGGGGCTTCATAATTTTCATTTTATTTCAGGCGTTTCTTTTGACTATTTATATTATCTTTTTTCATAATCTCAGTATTTTTCACGAAAAAAACCCCCAAAAAAACATTTTTCAATTATGACGTACGAAACTGAGCAAATAAAACATTAAGTTGCATACATGCCCATGTGGTAAGACCTTTTGCTTTCAGTGGCGATTTTGTATTTTCACCGAATTTTCAATTCTTTGAAACGAGGCTCTCCAAATATCATTAGATAGAATTTTATTCTGTATTTTGTGTCAGCAATGAAGATCAAGATTCACAGTGCCGCTCATCCGAAGCAGTTGTTATTGACTATATATATATATATGTGAGCCGCATGTACATAGAATTGTGGGAGTTGGGGGAAGGGTCAATATTTTTAGTAATCACTCTGTGGAAATCAAGACTGTAAACAACGGCGCACAAAAATCACAGTTTCGTGACTGTTCTACTTACAATATTATATTTAATCTTGATTTTCTTTCTACAACTTGTTACACCCCCCCCCCCCCCCCCCATCCCACAGATCAGACCAGGCGTTCTCCCTGTCGAATGACGTCATAATTACGGCACCAATGACGTCATCATCAACACCTATTCCCCATGTTGAGTTCTTTACAATGAGCCACATTTCAATTTTTCATGGAGTGGTTTCGGAGATAGAGGTGTAATGTTTTTCGTTTTTTTCCAAAGATGGCGCCCACACCACGTGACCTATGATGTCATAACCATCAATATATTCTACAGGAGGCACTCCTATGGTGAAAATTGAACCACCAACAATTGCAGAGAAAAATAAAATTCATACTGATCGGATGAAGCATTATAATTACGAATCCTGACGTCATTAATATATCTTATTCCCCATGGGGAGTACTTCACAATTTCAGAGAAGAAAGCAAATATCTATTCGTGGGGGGGGGGGGGGGGGGGAGGGGGTCAAACCTGGACTCACTTTGACCCCCATAGTTCCCCTTGGACTTCGATTTTCTTAGTGCAGTGAACAAACTTTGGTACATCATGGGGGATGAAGGTTGTGGTCACGTTTCATCAAAATAATGTGTAGTTTCAGAGGAGAAAGCAAATTCCTATTTTTTTTGGGGGGGGGGGGGGGGGTTCAAACAGGGATCCACTTTGACCTGGTAAACCCCCTTAGACCCCGATTTCTTAATGCCGTGAACAAACTTTAGTCAACACAACAAATGTAATTTGTGCCAAGTTTGGTCACAATCCCTTCAGCGGTTTCGGCGAAGAAGTTGCAAGTGTTTACGGATGGACGGGCTGACGGACGGACGAATGATGCACCATCGAATAAGCTCCCCTGAACTTCGTTCCAGGTGAGCTAAAAATGTATTGCTGGCAAAGCACAATACCTGGAACAGCAGGTTCAGGTTGTGATGCCGAATCGAGGAAGGGCCACGGATCCACTTCAGTGGAGAAAGAAACTGGGAGAGATGCTGAAGCTGGAACAGCAGTCCAAGGATCTGGACCAGATACTTCACTTTCAGATGTCATGGCAGGTGGAGATGGAGTTTGAGGTGAGACTGCCCAGGGACCAGACGTTTGGTTTTCACATTGCACTATGGGTGGAGCTGTCGGCAGCCATGGACTTGGCTCAGCAGCAACCAGCACACTAGCTCCTGCAATTTTTCAGGTATTTATGGTTCAAAGAAAAAAAAAATTAGCACAGAAATCTTTAATCTTCAAATCAAACAAATTCATTATATTTGATTTTCCTGCAAGAAAACAATGCGTTACAATTAAACAAGAATCAAAAATGCCAAATTGGCATTAAAGTCTTGCTGCTTGGCAATCAAGCCAAGCTCGCAAACCAAGGAAGCCACAAATAAAGTGAACGTAGGTGGCATTTATACCTACTAGGGCATGCCCGTACGTGGGTGCAAAAAAACATGCGTGCAAACAACAACAACAAAAAAAAACTTTGAAACCACGTGGCAGTAACGACCACAGAACCCCCCCCTCTATTTACATGAAATGGTTTGGTCCATTCGCAAAGCCAAAGCGAACGGCTTGCGAGTACGGTAGAACCCCCCCCTCTATTTACATGAAATGGTTTGGTCCATTCGCAAAGCCAAAGCGAACGGCTTGCGAGTACGGTGACCATACCTTGGGAACCACTTGTCCGATTAATTTCAAACCTTGAAAAGGCACATCCTCGGGTCCCCAGCAATATACCTGGCAAGTTTCAAGTATATCGGACCCGTGGTTGTCGAGAAACAGCGGTCACAGACAAACACACAGACACACACACATACACACACATACACACACACATACACACAGAGATTACTGGAATTATAGATAGATAAAAGAGAAAAATCTCTTTGTATGTGTTCTACGCATGTTAAGCGTTTTTACATTCGGGGTACAAAAGTTACAACATTTTAAGTTACATTTTTAAAGTCACGACAACAAGAAGTTACTACATTTTAAGTTACAAACTCCAAACTCGGGGTACATATTTTTTTATTTTTTTTGTTGTATACAAGATCGAGGCTCGTGAAAGAGCTAACATTAATCACACAAAAAGTCAAACTGACACAAAAAACACAAAATAAGGGGAGCGGTATACAAGATGGGGAGAGAGGGGGAAGGACACAAACACAACATTTGAGAGCAGGGACATTGAGAGAACTGAGGGAGGGAGAGGGCTGGGGGGGAGGTGGGAGAGGTATAAAACATATGGACACTGCAAGGACTTCCAGGAAAGAAGTTGGAATTTCGAAAAAGTATCTGGGGTGAATTAGCGGGGGTAGAAAAGATCAAGGTATTGGATGGGGGAAGATAAGAGATGGTGGTGAACAGCTGTTTTAAAGACCTGGAGGGAGGAGTGGGATTGAAGAGAGTGAGGGAGTTTGTTCCAGAGGTGGGAGAAAAGGGGAATGAAAGAGTGAAGGTGAGCAGAGAGCCTAGATTTTGGCAGTTTAACCATAAGAGGGTTGCTGGCAGATCTTGTGCGACCTGTACGAATATTTGGGGGACAGAGCACAGAGAGCTGGGGGAGCAAGGCCGGAGAGGAGTCGGTAGAAGACAAAGACCACCAACCTGCCTGCGGTGAGTGAGTGAAAGGCCCTCGGAGTTAGCTTCATCGCAGGAGATTCCAATGATTCTGAAAGCTTTGGCTTCAACAGCGTGAAGCCGAGCTAGGTGTGAGGCAGGAGCACCGACCCAGAGGGGGGGAACAGTATTCCATTGAGCTGCGGATGAAAGCCTTGTATGTGGTGAGGAGCTCAGGTGTGCCAAGGAAGGACTTCGCACGACGGAGGATGCCCAGTCGGCGACTGGCTTTGGAGGCCAGCTTGGAAATGTGGTTTTCCCAAGAAAGATCATGGCAGATAGTGAGACCCAAAAGCTTGAGCGACAGAACTTCTTGGAGAGGATTGTTGAGAAAGTAGATGGGAGGGTTTTCCAGTCGGTCTTTTCGGAGAGACATAGTAAGAGTGTGAGATTTATCAGGATTGAAAGACATGCTCCACTTGTTTGACCAGCCTGTGATTTTGTCCAGGTCTGCAGAGAGTGAGGAGGCTGCAGGCTGCCGATCTGAGGGATGAGGAATGGAGCGGCAGATAGTGGAGTCATCAGCAAAGAGATAGAGAGGATTTTCCAGAGAGTCGGAGAGATCATTGATGAAGACCAGAAAAAGCACAGGGCCCAGAACACTACCTTGGGGAACTCCAGCCAGAACAGGAAGGGGCGATGAGAGAAATCCATTCAGGGCCACACGTTGACTACGACCAGAGAGGAAGTCCGCAAGCCAAGCAAGGAGATTTCCATGGATACCATAGGAGAGTTTGGTGAGCAGAGCTGGGTGCCAGACCGTATCGAAGGCACGTGATATGTCGAGTGAGACGGCTCTGATTTCCTGTTTGGCATCGAGGTCCTCCATCCATTGTTGAGACAGCAGAAGCAACATGTCCAGAGTAGAATGACCTGGTCTGAATCCAAATTGATGAACGGAGATCAAGCCATTGGAGAAGAGGAACGATTTGATATCCGAAGCAATGATGGATTCCATGACTTTGCTGATAATTGGGAGCAGGCTGATTGGGCTGTCGTTGCAAGGATCTGTTTTTGCACCTTTTTTGTGTAAAGCGGTAATGTTTGCCGATTTCCAAGATGCTGGCAGATGACCTTGAGCAAAAGAGAGGGTGAAAAGAACAGAGAGAGGGTGAGATAGAGCGGCAGAGCAGGATTTTAGGACTGGTGGGCTGATGCCATCTGGTCCAGTTGCAGAATCAGAGTAGAGGTTTGACAAAAACTTATCCACCTTGTCAGGAGAGAAGGACACAGAGTCCAGGAGCAGTTGGGTTCGACTGGGAAAGGTGGGAACAGAGAGAGATGGTTTGGGACACAATATTTTGAGACAAACACAGAGTTGAGGCATTCGGCTTTGTCACGTGCGGTGTCAACTGTGTAGCCATTTGAGGTGAGGGAGGGGATGGAGGGGGAACAAACACCAGAAACGGATTTGACCAGACGCCACCAGGATTTGGAGGAAGGAGACAGGTTTGAGAGTTCATTCTTGAGTGTGGAGAGATAGTGCTTCCTGGCACTCCTGAGGGTAGACACACGCTTGTTCTGAACTTGGTGGAAGGAACTGAGATTACCTTCAGTTGGATTTGCCTTCCAAGAGGCAAAGGCAAGTTGTTTCAGTGCAACTGCCTCACCACAAGATTCAGTGTACCATGGACGGGAGGAAGGGTAAGACAACTGAAGACGAGATGGGATATATCTGTAAATGAGAGAGAGCAGTTTGCTTTGGAAGAATTCCCAGGAAGAATTGATGTCAGAGGCAGTAGAGATGGGAGACCAGTCCAGATGATCGATCGCTGCTTGCAGCCCGTGCCAGTCGGCCTGAGTGAAATGCCAGACTAGTCGACGCTGAGGAGGCTCTCTGAGAATGGCCAGAGAGATGTCCACTTTAACAAGCACATGATCAGAAGAACCGATTGGAGCAGAAGAAGAGCAGCAGACATTTGCAGGGAAGTTCGTCATAACCAAGTCTAGAAGAGAAGATACTCCATTTTCCGGGTCGGGAAATTGACAGATTGTGTCAGCCCCAATGAGTCACAGAAGTCCTTTGCTGAGGTGCCATGTTTGGTGAGAGGAACCCACACCCAGCCAGCTGGCATGATGACAGTTGAAGTCGCCACATATGAGGAAGAGAGAGTTGGGATGAGTTGATAGAGTTGGTCCATGTTGTCAGACAGCGACATGTGAATGGAGTCATCACTGTTTGGAGGACGGTACAGAACACATATGAACAAAAGGTGGGAGCGGAGAGGAAGCCATAGCCAGAGGTACTCCTGGGGGTAGGGTGGAGAGAGGGCAGTGCAAGGAGAGTGAGGAAGAGAGTTTTTGATAAAGATAGCAACCCCACCACCAGGACGAGGCTCAGATCTATCATAC
Source organism: Myxine glutinosa (assembly GCF_964187855.1). Lineage (NCBI taxonomy): Eukaryota > Metazoa > Chordata > Myxini > Myxiniformes > Myxinidae > Myxine > Myxine glutinosa. The sequence continues at coordinate 74,194,060 of NC_136263.1, forward strand.
CGGAGGAGGGAGTAACCGGGAAGAGATATTAAGGAATCAGAGACATCTTAAAGGAGGAAAGTTTCTGTTAAGCAGATCAAGTCTGGATTGTCAGAAGCAACCTGAATGCAGAGATCAATCAGGTTTGAGCGAAGGCCCGGGATGTTTGAGGTCCATATCGTTAATGAGGAGAGAGGGGGAGCATCGGGTGCAGGAGACGGGAGGGGTGGGGTAGGGGCAGATGAAGCATGGGCGGGGGAGGTAGGAAGAGCAGTTAATAGTAGGTCAGAGATTACAGAAGAGTTACAAGAAGGGGAAGGATGAGGACGAAAGGTTTGATGGTGATGGGATGAGGCACAGTGAGGGGTTCTTTGAGGGGTGGCAGAGGAAAGTAGAAGGTTGGGGGAGGTGGAGGTATGAGATAGAAGGGAGATGAAATCGGGAGGAGGCAGCTTTGAGAAGAGAATGAGAGGGGGGAGAATTGGAGAGGGATGGTAGGGGGGGAGATTTGAAGGGGAGGGGTTGGGGGGGGAGTTTTGGAGGGGAGGGGTTGGAGGGGGTTTAGGAGGGGAGGGGAATATACAACGTTGTGTGGGGGGGAGGAGGGGGGAGGTAACAGGCTATGTAGCCGCAGCCTCACACAGGGGTGGTGCAGATTCTTTATGTAAATGTGTCCTGTGTAGCACCACCTGATGGTGGTGGCAGAGGGTATACAACTCCCTTTTTTTATCTGTTGGGGAATTTTTTAACCTGTTGGGGAGTTGGGGAATTTTTTTTTTTTAAAGAGAGGGCTTCCAACCAGAAAGTAAAAACTAGATCTACTCCACAAATTTGAGCAAATAAGCAAGAGCAGACCGGGTTTCAGACAATGTTTCACCAACTTCACAGCAGGCCTCCCAAGGCCAATAGTCCCAGCACGTACCGGTTTTATTCACCACGTGGCTGCTTACAGTCACGTGCTGGTGCTCGAGGTCAGATGGAGGTTGTTTTTTTTCTTTGCAAACCTCAAGCAAAATAAACGGCAACGCATTGATGGGTTGTTCTGCTCTTTTTTTCGTTATTACTCACAAGTGATCTAGTGTTGTACGAGTGTGTGTGAGCATGTGAGCTTGTTTTTTTTTGTTTTTTGTTTTGTTTTTGGTGCTCGACCATGGGTGGTTTTATGTCAGGGTTGGATGTGAAAAGTTGCCAGTTGTGTGCTTGTTTGTAGTTTGTGTGTGCCGATTTACTCTAAAGGGTTCCTGCTGTCGTTGAAATAAAAATGATACTTTAGGAAAAGTAATGATCAATTTACCTGGAAAAAAATTTGAAAGTTGTAAAAGGTTGTGTCCATTTGATCACAAAATGCCTTTTCCACTCATTGGAATTGTCCAAGGGAAGCCAAACCTCACTCACCACCTATGGCAGCCCAAGGAGAAGGAAGAGGTTCAGTGGGTGCTTCCGGGAAAGCAGGTTGCAGTCCCCACGTTTTTGGAAGAGTCTGGACACAGTCAGCACCAGGAGCACCAGGAGCACCCAGCCAAATGCCTGGAGCAGTAGCTGGTGGAGCTGTAAAAATGTCCACCAAGTCAAGGAGAGACGACTAAGGGAAAGAGAGAGAGAGAGAGAGAGAAACAAGTCAAACAAATTTTTAGTTTTGAACATTTCAGGATCAAATTCCTGAAATTGATAGCACAATAACTTCCCTGGCAAGCAGTCAAGCACTCAGTAAAATTTGTCCAATTCAAACCTAACAAAATGAATTTGTGGTGTTGGTTACCTCTGCCACAAAGGTGGATGGAGGTCATGTTTTCACCCGTCTGTTTGTGAACAGGATCTCAAAAAGTTGTGGACGGATTAGGCCGAAATTTGGTGGAGAAGTTGGGTGTGACACGGACAAGGCGATTAGATTTTGCTGAAGATCCAGAACTGGATCTGAGACTTCAAGTGATTCTTCACCATTGAGAGAGGGCAAAAAAAAAAAAAAATATATATATAGCATGATATCTCAAAAAGTTGGTGGACTGGTTTTGACGAAACCTGGTGGACATGTTGGGTGTGTGACAAGGCATAGTTGATTTAATTTTGGTGACGATTTCAATCCGGATCCAGATCAGACAATTTTTAAAAAGTGATTCTTCACCATTGACTGATGGGGCCAAAAACGATATACGTATAGCATAATATTTCAAAAAGTTGTGGACGACTTGTGACAAAACTTGGTGGATGTCAGAGTTATGCTCTCTTCAGAGCACCATTCTCGTGAGAAATGAGCTTCATTTTTAATCGGGGTTTCACCATTTGCATAAGTTAAAACAAAGCAAGAAGACAAATGGACAAATTTAACAAAGCTATCACACAAAATCTATTTCACACGTTGAGAAAAAAAAAACAAAAAAAAACATGGAACAATTTTGGTAAGGTGCCGTTTTCAGACAGAGCCCGAATGAAAAACATTGATTAGTTGATGAAAAGCCACCAATGAATCGCTAATTAGCCGGTATGTTTCTGCACTACATGCGGGGTCACAATGCTGTCAAGCTCATGTTTTTTTTTGTATACTGAATCGAGGCTCGTGAAAGAGCTGACATTTACTTCACAAACAAATCAACCAGACAAACAAAATATATAAAAAGAGGGAGCGGAAGACAAGAGAATGGGACGCACACAAACACTTGAGAGCACACAACATTTAAGAGCAGGGAGATGTGTGGGAGGGAGAGGGCTTGGGGGGGAGGAGGCGTGGGAAGGGGGGGGGGGGTGA